>NC_052514.1:12620879-12816894 GCF_014356525.2 Nilaparvata lugens
TTTATTACAGATTGAATGGGTTAATTCTATTTTAAAATACAAAATAACTTCATAAAATCTTATATTTGAAAACATAAAAAAATTAGACCAAACGAAATTCATTCAGTAAGTTGGATGAAATCCTCAGAATTCTTTATATTCACTTTACCCAAATTATATGAAGAAATAAAGCACAGTGATATAGAACAAGAATTAGTAAAAGAATAAAAATAATATGTAGTACTGTACCTTTTTTCTTTCAGGTGAAATCTCAGACCAGTTATAGAATAGACACGGCCCATTGTATATCCATACTGAAAGTCGATGAAGCCAACATCTACTGCCACATCTACTGCCAGAAAACAATGTAAACAAACTCTGCAGAAAAGTTTTCTATCCGATTCTGACGTCACGATATGGTGATATGGCAGTAGATGTTGGCTTCAGAGGCTGGACTTCCCAGCGTGTCTATTCTATAACTGGTCTAAGGTTGAAATACAGTATAATTATGAAACAGTTGAACAATTCATTATTATTATTATGTCAATGCCCATTACTAAGAGCCTTAAGCTGGGTTTCCTTTTGTGCGAAAATGCCGTCGACCACGACAGGGCGAGGATTTCAGATTGGATAGATTTCAATTTGTCTAAATAACCTAGAAGATTATGTTCAATTATGTTTTAATGGGGGAAGTTAAGTTTATACTTTTTTATAATTTCAAATGGCAATATGTTGATATTATTAGAAATGATTGACTCTTGAATAATAAACACAAATAATAATGAAAAGTTATTTGATCAGCTGTTTTATGACACTTGAAGCTTGACAATATGAATGTCAACAATGTTTGTCGTCGTCGACTGCGGAAGTTTACGCACAAACGAAAATGCCCTTTTAGGAAAATTTCAAAAATTTTTGGTTCTCATCTTCCTTGCACGTATGGGTGTATTCCTTCTCAGTTTTATCAGATCATTCCAATTCCAAGGAATTTTCAAACATTACTGAAATATATAGAATATATTTATTCTGTACTTGGTAAATCTCTCTTATATTAAAGCCTCAATCTCTGATGATTGACCCAATTCAATAATATAATCACTCAATCCTATACTATTAAACGAGCAACTTCTGTTTATATGTTTAGATGCTTATATGTTTGTATTCCACCAGATCTCGAAAACGGCTCTAACGATTCTCACGAAATTCAGAACATAGTGGGTTTATAAGATAAAGATTCGATTGCACTAGGTCTCATCCCTAGTAAAACTCGCTGAAGGACATTAAAAGGATAATCATTATTCATCATTGGAGAAACAGCTGATTATAATTATTTCGTCGTCTGCTGGTGATTGAAATGAGTGAGCGAGTTCATATGTGTGGGACTGTGTCAAAAGTATGACTCAGCTGTTGAACTTTTGTAATCTTTAATCAGGTACTCATGCCGGTTGCAAAAAACGCCGGGTTATTGTCAATCCTGATTAATTCCAGTAGATCCATCTTTTTTGAAATGGTCTTCTCTGATTTGGTTTATTGAAGTTAATCAGGATTAAAATTAACCGCTATTGTGCAACTGGGCCTTTGTGAGGGAATTTTTGCATTCCTCTGGGAATTAATCTTAATTTACTGTGATTAGATAGAACATTTCTGTATGAATGTTATTATAATTTCTTCTTTCGTTATAAATTTCTACTCCATAGCGAAGCTCGGTCCGCGATATTTATTTTAAATTGTGGTAATACAATAATAAACCTAGTAGTAGTAATATTTATCTAAGTGGATACATGTCTGAAAAACACTCTCGTCTTGAAATTGAAATTGAAATCGGTAGATTTCAATTCAAACTTCTAAAATGGATTGCTTATTTAGATGGGACTATTCCACTCCAAAAAAAAACAATTCCTTGTTTGAAAATTTGCAAATTAGTAGATAACACAACACGGTTCACTGCAGTTCGTTCACCATAATTCTCAGAACAATTTAAAGTACAAATTGCTCAAGATAATAGGAAATTGACTTTATCAATCATCATTATAAATTCATGCATAGTTGTAATATAGAACAATATTGACATCTTTATCAAGAGCAAACCCACATTATTAGACATGCTTCAATGACAGTATATTGATACATGGAATTGTGTTCACAAGTTGTTGAAATTTGAGCGAATTTTTAACGTTATAACAGAGCGTCAAGTGACCTTGAAATGAGATACAGTATGTGCTCTTCACGGTCTATGTACGCTGTACTAGGTTCCCTGTGAAAATATTATGTTAACAGCTACAACTCTTAAAGATAACACTATCTGAATAAAACATGTATAGTATAATATGGAGAATAAAAATAAGAAGAGGAAGAAATGAGATAAGGAATAATTATTGTTGAACTTGCTGGTTTACATTCATTGATAATTTCGAGAGAATACGATAAAAATGTAAGGTAGAAAAGAATGGAGGTGCAAAAGAGGGGGGAAAAGATGAGACAAATAATGTTGGAGAAGAAGATGGGTGATTGGAAAGAATGCATGATTATAAATTGTTATTTCATTGTTAATTTCAAAGGATGTGGAATAGAAGAGGAGGAGGAGGAAAAAATGAAAGAGCAGAGGAAGAAGAAGAAGAAGAAGAAGAAGAAAAAGAAGAAGAAGGGAAAAGAAGTGTAGGTAAATTGGTGAAGATGAAGATGAGAGGGCGAAGAAAAGGAGTAGGAGAAGGTGAGATAACAGGAGAAGAGATTGAGATGAAATCAGATGAAGAGATGAGGATAGAGAGTAGAGGTGGAACAAAATCAGAACAGAGAGAAATAAGATGATGATGATGAAGATGAAGATGACGATTAAGGGGAAAAAGAAGAGGAAAAAGATGAGAAAGAAGAAAGTTGAAGAAGAATATGAAAAAAAGTAGAACATGCGTAAGAAGATGAATAAGTAGTTGTTGAGCATGCTATTTGGCTTTCATTGATAATTTCAAAAAGCAATTGCTTATCATTGCTATTGTTGGATCATTCAATTTAGGAAGAACAATATTATTCAACTCAATGATTTCTTTAATGGATTTGACACGAATCACACAACTACGATACGTTATCGTAGCCTACAGCTGATTGCTATAAAAAATGATAGCCTATTAATGCAATGAATTGTTTAGAAAAACTGACTGTCGGTTTTAATGCTTTTATGTTGTGGATCAATGCACTTGAATTGATAAAGCTATTCAAATTTTAGAGGAGATTTGAATAATCACTCGAATCAATAAAGCAACTCTAATTTTAGAGGATGTTTGAGAAATCAATTGTGTTGTGTGATGTCCACTTGAGACTGAGACTTGTGCTTGGAGATGATCATTATCAAAACTTGGTATCCAGTTTTAGACATAGCATGCATGTTGTGTGATATTGTTCAGCAAAAATATTCAGTTTAGCTAAATCATTTATTTAATATTTGGTTGAATATTCAGCTAAACTTTGTAGTAAATATTCATTCCAGCTGAATTATTGTTTGACTTTTGCTTTCCTTAATTGTTTGACCCCATAAACTTTCCTTTCACCTTTGAAACTTAAATAAACCTCATTTTGATAATGTTCTTATTCTATAAATGAATGAATGAATAAATGAACAGAACCTTTTAGGTTATGTTCGTACACTCGACAAAATTGAAACAAGCAGTTCTTAGGCACTCCTGTTAATTCCTCAGATTCTAAATCCAATCTCAAACAATCTTTATTGCATTGAAAGCTTAACCAATAAGAGACCGACTCAAAAATGTTTTAGATGCATTTGTAGGCATTCAGTTCAGCTGTCGACCAATCACAGATCAGGAATATTGTAATAGAAGCACAGCCAATGAGAGAGTATCTAGAGAATGTTATACTGAAGTGATATTTGAGCAGAGTCAGCCTAATTATTACTTTATAACTATAGTTATACAAGAAAGAGAGGTCTACCATGGACAAGATGGCTGAACGACGCGATTGGAGACCTCCGTGTGCTGGGCGTGGCAAACTGGCGACGGAGTGTACTGGATAGAGAGGAATGGAGGCGCTATGTTGAGGAGGCCAAAGTCCACCCAGGACTGTAGAGCCGGATAAAATAAAGTAAAGTAACTATAGTAAGGTCCACGTCATAATGGCAGTGAAGGAAGATAGGAGAACAACGTTGCCGATCCTCTGACTTGGCAATGCTTTCTATAGATGGTAGCTGATATATGTTTATTGATGTAATATTAACTGTTCATTCCAGTTTAAAAAAATCAATTATATTTTATTAAGCAAGAAATAATAATTTCATAATGAATTTTCATAATTAAGATGAAATATTTTGTTAATAAATTATCAATTGTACATTGTTGAAAGACGACCTGGCAACAGAGCAAAGCGAGAAAGTGATAGCGCTATCCGCTTTGTTGGATGATAGACAAGGATAGCCATACCATTGCAAATCAAACACTGCCATTATAACGTGGACCTCATTATAGTAGAAGAAAGACTCGTTAGGTCATGTCAGAGGCCCTGAAATTGATCAGTTGCGACCTGAAAACTCTGACACCAGACCTGAGCCAGCCAGGTCACTCGAATATTATTATTATTTTAGTAGAAGAAATAATGAGAAAACAAATTATCAGTACTAAATGTTGTAAATTCACCTCGTTTAAGATACGGTATTTGAAAAAATATGCTGGGTGGTTCCAGATACACCTCAAATTTTATTCATTCGTGTGTTACTAATTATAACCAAGTAAAATCCCCAGAATATCCCTTACGAAACCTGAATTCAAGTTAATTCACTAGCACACACACACAGCGTTGCAAGTTGAATGCCTCATTAGAGCTAAATTTCAAACATTAGGCGCGATTTGGCGGATTTTAGAGGAAACAGAGCGAGTTTCCATTGTATGGCACACTTTGCCGCTTGGCATTGTCTGTGTGTAATTGCTTGGAATAAATTTCGGTGTAATGACTCGTGAATACGGCCCCACATACGGGTAATGCGTCTATGAAGTAATATACGCGGTAATGTTGAAACTACTAGGTCTCATGGGATGGCAGCCATTATCTAGATCTACCTATGGAGATTCAGGTGTACGAATGTTCAGATTATAGATACAATATATGAGTCCAATATCTTGTATATTTGATATTATATTCAAGTCTTCATAGCTGTCTCTATATTACTTGTACTATTGATAGTAGGCTACTAGTACTATTAGGAAAAACTCCTAACATGTTTTATTGTTTTGCAATAGTTATTTGTGCAACTAGTGCGCAAAGTGACAGTTTGCTGCACCGAAAGAAACGTTTACGCCCGAGCCGTAGGCGAGGGCGGAATGGTTTCTTGAGTGCAGCAGAGGAACTTAGCGCACGTATTTCATTCACATTAAGTTTTTCCTACAGTTACCATTGAATATGAAAAGTGGGTAATTATGGGTAAAATTGCCTGAAATGCATCAAATGTTTTTCTGTGTAATTTTATTATTGATAAAAGCCTTAATTTATTGTCAAATTGAATAAAAATGTTGTCCTTGGTTATAATATATAATGTAATAATTTGCGCGTTGTGCTTGGTTGCACCTCTGTTCACTATAGCAGCCACAGCAGTCACTGTTACCAACTTCATTTCGATTTTGCTGCACTGTTGCTCCATATAACCTACTGAGTATTTTGCGTTGCCATGTTGCAAATCTGTGCAGAAAAATTTTTCCCGCACTAGAGCGGAAAAGTGATTCTTTGCGTTCTGTAATCAGTGCAGCAATGGCCACTTTTCAACGTAACTGTAGGAAAAAACAATAAATGACAATAACAATAATATGTATAGTGTTAGATTGTTTATTATATGCTACTATCTAAACTCTGTCTTACTAAAAGATAACTTTTCACTCCAACTATTGGAAACTAATAGCTCTGTGTATTCCATAAATTTGACTACTATTTTAGACTAGACAAATCTTTAATTGTACGAACACGGAATAATCATACCAAGTAGTGCTTCTCTACTCTGTGGTACGAATATTCCTACTCCTACCGGTTCTCATACATGTTCTCATATGAATATCAAATTATTATAATTTGGGCTTATGTGTTCGTTTGAGTTGTTATAGATGTATGATTTTATAAATAAAAATACAAATTTGAGTACCTTTTTTATATTATTTCGTCACGACATGTTTCGGTTACTAACGCCATTATCAAGACTTGATAATAATATACTTTTGATTAAAAATAAAAATATAAATCCGAGTACCCGTCACGACATGTTTCGGCTACTAATGCCATTATGACTAAAGAGAGAAAAAATACAGCTAAGATTTTCTGTTTTTTTTTCAAAGTTCATTGGGAATATTCCATTAATTTTCAATTATTTTTGAGTTTGTATTGTTCCGATTTGTTATCGATTTCTAGAAGATTGTTCTCATGTTTAGTAAAATCAGAGAAACTGCATGCTTTTGGACCATTTCTAGGGTTGTTTTCATATTTATTATCCAATAGAAAGAAAAATAAAAATCTCAGTACCCTTTTTGAATTATTCTATCACAACATGTTTCAACATTGATGCCATTTTCAAGTCCATTTTATTATCCAATTATTGATTTCGAGGTGATCTGACACTTGAGGTGAAAATTCTGGGAACAGAAATTTTCGTTCATTGACCTTTGTGTCTCCGACTTTTCGATCATTCCAATATTTTGAATTTTTTCCAAATTACAACGTTCCTCTTTCAATTCATCTTCCTATGTCTATTTAGGAGCTGATGCTTCCAATCCTCGAAATTTCTATTTCTTTCTCTGTTGTCCTTCTCTCCTTATCAGTTACCAATTTCCATGTATAGCCTACCTTCTTGCTCATTTCCACCAACGGCAGTTCAGTTAGCTATTCTTCTATCACATGTACACCTGAAAAACAATTCAGTTGTTCCTCTCCTCTCTCTCTCTCTCTCGTCTCTCCTCTCTCTCTCTCATCTCTCTCTCTCTCTCTCTCTCTCCTCTCTCTCTCTCTCTCTCTCTCTCTCTCTCTCTCTCTCTCTCTCTCTCTCTCTCTCTCTCTCTCTCTCTCTCTCTCTCCTCTCTCTCTCTCTCTCTCTCTCTATCACATGTACATCTGCTACAACAGTTCAGTTGACTATTGTACACGCTCGAGGTGGCATGGAGGCCTAACTACAGTCCTATAACCACTATAGCTACCAACTCCTATAACTACAGCTATAAAGACCTACATCTACAGCTATAGGGGCACACAACTATAGATATAACAGTGGTACAGGCAGACACAATGCAATGTTCCAGGGCAGTGAGTTCTAACGTAACTTCTATTATTGTCTGTACATATTAGGCCTGGCCCTGGCTTGTAATTAGCATGCACCAATAGGGAGGTTCCTATTCACTGATGCCGAATCGCTTAATCCTCGATAAACTGTATATGTACCGACGCAATGTGTATTATTAAATCCGTTTGTTAATAACCCTTACAATCTCCTCCATAAGTGCATTTCTATCATCATAACTCATATTCTGTTGGCTAGTCTTGAATTTTTTGTTAACATCAACTAGAATTTTACATCGGTGGAGAGTCCACTTTCATCATATAGCTCTTTTAATCTATTGTTGTTATTATTCAAAATATATATATTCATTTTTAATTCGAAATTGATTACTTTACTCTCTCATCGTAGTTCATATTTTGTTGAGAATAAAATTAGGGAGTCAACATTCTTGTTATGAAGCTTATTATTTGTAGAATTTCTTCAGATATTGTGAAACTCTTCTATAAAAGAGCATTTCATTTTTTAGTCAATACCATCTCTGCAAAGACGTGAATCCACAATTCTGTACAAAATCGTTTTTTCTCTCTCATAATGGAAGTTGTCATGAAACTGGTCAGTAAGTAAGATGAGACTGGTCATGAGTTGAATAAAGCAACTTTTTTTCTCAAATCACATATTTATTGAACAAATTTGAGAAACTGTTATTTGTTTGTTGCACTATTATATCAGTTTCTTCTAGTTGATCAAGTTCTAGAATATATTGTTAAAAATCATAATGACTTTCAATTTAAATGTCCTGGTGAGAACTACCAATCTTATTAATTAAACTCTTCATTATTTATTAGAAAAAATTGCCCATTAGTGTTATTAGACTAGATTGCAATGTTTATTCAAAAAAAAAAAAAATTTAATGAATTTTGGAAAAGGCATTAATATGTTTCTGGTCTCTCAACAATAACATTTTTCTTAGTATATATATACTGACAGTCATTATGATTTTTAACAATATATTCTTGAACTTGATCAATTAGATAATATAATAGTGCAAAAAACAAATACCAGTTTCTCAAATTTGTTCAATAAATATGAGATTTGTGATAATTATACCCGAGGATGTTTATATTCGACCCAGATTCACCAATTCTACAACCAAATTGCCAAGTTGGAAACAACGTTCAAATTCCTGATGCTGTTGCTTAGTCGTTGGAGTATATATTGTAAATTGAGAGATTGAAGTCAATTAATGAACCAATCAATGGTCAATTGCATTCCAATATGGATTTATTGCATTTATCTGGAAGGAAAGAAGTCAATAGCTAATAAAAGAAACCTTATACATTTTTCCATAAGTTATGGACTCTATCAAAAGAAGAGTTGCAAGTTGAAAATATTTCTATCAATAAATACGTTCTGAATAAAATATCAATATCAATTTAATAAGTCATATAGACTTTTTTGCGAAGAATTAAAGAACGAGATTGGAAATTGAAGCCATGATAATATTGATCACACATTATGATGATGTAGACGATAGTTGACGAAATATCGTCGAATATGAAAAACACAATAAAAATATTACAACTTACCTGAATTATTTATCTCTCAGAAAGATCGTCAATTGGCTCCAGGATAAAATTGTTGAATATTAAAGATTAAAAAAAATGTTTGAATGTGAATAAAGGCAGATTCCCACATATCAGTATGAGTGAATGAATGTGTCAGGTACAGTGGGAATATTTATTCCATAAGCTCTAATAGGACTATTCATACTCGCTTGGCCAGTCTGAGTCAGAAGAGTACCCTTAGAACTCATGGGAATCATTTTTTCACGCACCGGTCACTGACTCTGATACTGATAATGTGGGAATCCGTCTTAAAAATCCAAAAATATGTGTTTAAATCTGGTTCTTCTAGAACAAAGTAGGCTATCAATTTGCCTTCCTAATCACGTTGATTTTTAACTAACAACTCACAAAATAAACTTAATTACAAAGTATTTGTGTTTTAAAGAATACATTCTGTATTATCCTCATTATTCCAAGCTTTCACATATCTAAATTAAAGGCCTAATGCATAGAGGACTTTTTAATGGAACAAGTCACTCCAATGAGAGCTTACTAAATCCTTTCAAAGCACAAGATCACATTCAAAGCAGGACTGCGCACAATACGGTTGAGCTTCAGTATTCGCTCATTTAGCTCGCCAACAATGTTAAGTAAATGCCTCATCCGGTCTCATCTCTCTCGAGCTACTCTTGTCTCTTTCTCTCCTGTATAATACAGATGTTTCTGTCTCTTTTGCGTGTGTTTCTGCGTGGTCCTGTTGTCATGGCGACCGTTCTGGCCACTAGTCAAAGTCACGGTGAGTGCTGTCGATTCTGCTTCGAGACTAATCGCTGTTTCATCCTTTCCTGATTCTCTCTTTTTCGTCCTTTTTCTCTCCTTGATCCCCTCTCTTCTTTTTTTCCGTTGTCTTTTCCTTTCTTATTATACATTGGAAGTCGGAATATCCTCACCAACATCGCACACAAATTTTGTCTCTCTTCGAATTTTATTCCTAATCAGCTAATCACTATGTATAGTCTTATTTCCTTCTTCTTCTTCTTCTTCTTCTTCTTCTTCTTCTTCTCCTTCTTCTTCATCTTCTTTTTGCTTTTTTTAAATTTAACTTCTTCTATCATTTCATTTCTCTTTATGCCTTCTTCTTCTGCTACTCCATCTTCTTCTTTTTCTCTTATCTTCTTCTTCTCTTCTTCTTGCTCTTGTTATTCTTCTACTTCTTCTTCTCTTCTTCTTCTTGCTCTTGTTATTCTTCTACTTCTTCTTCTTCTTCTCTTCTTCTTCTTCTTCTACTTCTTCTTCTCCTCCTCTTCTTCTTCTTCTTTTTATTCTTCTTGTTCTTTTTGCTTTTTTAAATTTCCCTTCTTCTACCATCTCATTCTTCTTTATTGTCTTCTTCTCTCCTACTCCATCTTCTTCTTCTCTTCTTCTTGTTCTTACTATTCTTCTTATTATTTTTATTCTTCTTTATATTCTTCTTGTTCAGCTAGTTCATGCCACTGTCGCACAGCTAACAAGCAAATCACATCAATACTGGTCGGTGATTGGCTGACAACTGAACAGCAATGTTGACTGGCTCCTCCCATTTTCTTCTAGAACTTTCCCAAGTCGCTTCACTATTGGCTGACAACTGACGTCATTGTTCGTCCGCCATTTCGTGGTGTTCAATATCCACCATTTTGAAACTGAAACTTTATTCTCAATACAGTTCACTCCCTCATAATCTTGAGTTCTAAATCATTCACAGTGAAATGAAATGAATAGAAAGCCATTAATGAAATCATATAAAGTGATCAAGTGAATATATCATTCAAAGTGAAGAGTGATAACTCTGTTGAATTTATATTCTACCATAGAGTAAAGATACCGTTCAATTTCACATTGATTATGTGTCTCTGATTCTATGTACTCTCTGCTTGTATACAAAACTACAGTCTCGTGAATGTACGGTCCTTTAACGGTCATGCCCACAATTAAAATCAACTAATCAATTCGTAAAGCCATGAAACTGCATGCAGTTCAGTGCTCAATAAAAAGATACACATGAATTAATCATTTATAAAATAACATCATATTCCTTTTTTTGAAAAGTTTTTAATATAAAATAACAGATTTAAAACACAAATAAATAGCCCTAAATACATACATTTTTAAATGACAACCATGTTTAACAGCTTTGAATTGTTGATACACAATATTGATGAAGATTCATTCAGAGTGAGCATTCATTCAGATGATTTTGTCTCTGGTTACAACTTATCTCATCTTTCTTCTTGTCTTATTTTCCTTCTCCGTTTATCTCCCCATTCTCTTCTTCATCATGTGATGACAATCATCATCATCTTTATCTTGCTTGCACTTTTTATTCTTCCTTTTCTTCTCTCTTATTTCAAGTAGAGGCAAAAGAGAATTGATTTTCTGGAGAAGCACCCCCGATTTCAACAAAAGAGGGCTCCAAACAGCATGTGAGTTTGATCGGTTTATATTTATTGCTGGCTTTTGTATATAGGGGGGAAGTGAGTGAATAATCTTTGGCTGATTTTCACAAATCTTTTCTGTATTCTTTATACTGGGAGGGCCATAAAACTCTAAGCTGTATTTGTTTAGGGTTCTTTGGTTGAATTCGTATGGATTTTTTAAATCTGTATAGGGCAAGTAGTTATAGCACCATAGCATTCTCTCAGATGGATGCCATGAAGAATATATGTATGTCTTCATGTCCTAAAATAAATAAATGAATTAAATAATAATAATACCGAGTGACCTTGTAGCACAGGTCTGGTGTCAGTTTTCAGGTCGCAACTGATCAATTTCAGGGCTTCTGAACTGACCTAACGACTGTTTTTTAGGCAGCCGGTACTGATGACTTAAGGTGTCCATCCGTTAATTTATCACCAGGAAATTGAACGAAAATATTTGAAAAATAGGAGACTTCCACCATTTACGTCAGTAATTATATATGACAAAAATAATCTATTATCGGTTCCTCATACAATTTGGGATTTTTTACTTTTCAATGCAATTATCGTTATTCTTGAAAGATAAATCAATTGGGAAATAAAAAATCTAGAACAGTGGAATTAGGTAGGGCATCAGCGATGTTTTTTCAATTAAGTGGCCGTTAGCTGTTGAGATTCAGTAAGGCAAGAATAACTCTTTCAACAAAAGCCATATCGGATTTTTCGAAAAACAAACCAGGTCGGCCCTTTTTTGAGTTTATGGGTGTTGTGGAGGGAAGGGGTGCGGTGTGTTTATCAGCCTACAAGCTGTCTCCAATCTGTCTTGTGAGAAAGAGAGGTGGTGAGAGAGAGTGAATGAGAGAGAAACCGTAGAACGGCCGTATGCCATGCATCAATTCTAACAAACAAACAAACAAAATTGAAGAGTGGTGGGAGAAGTGGTAGATGTAGAAGATGGTGATGATGATGATGTTGATGATGATGATGATGATGATGATGATGATGATGATGATGATGATGATGATGATGATGAAGAAGAAGAAGAAGAAGAAGAAGAAGAAGAAGAAGGAGAAGAAAAAATAAGAAAAGAAGAGGAAGAAGGAGGAGGAGGAGGAGGAGAAGTAGAAGGAGGATGAGGATAATAAAAGAATTAGAAGAAGATGCAGAAATAGAAGAAGAAAAAGATGAGTGAAGTGGAAGAAGAAGCAGAAGAAGAATAAGAAAAAAAAGTGGAAGAAGAAGCTGACAATGATTGGACTTAGGAAAGAACAATAAAGTTGTTAGGATGCAGGGGATCAAGAAAATTGGATATACGAGTAATATAAAAGAAGAAGAATCGATAAAGAGAAAGTTTGAGAAATCAATAAGAAAATACAATCATGGAATGTACATACAAACCATAGTTAAAAGAACAAAATTCAGTAGTCAAAGTAATGAAACATGGAGAAAATTAGAAAATTTATAGAATGTAGTAATGAAAGAGGAATACTTGATAAGTATGTTGTGGTGAAAAATAGAGAAAATGAAGTTCTGAATGCTTGATTAAGGCCATGTTGTAATGAAGATATAAACCTCTGCTAGAAGATCAAAATTGTGTAGTAAGAGGTTGATAGAAACCATAAGAATTCAGTAGTAGGCCTGTGGAGTTTGTTACGCATAAACAGAGTAGCAAAACGATTTATGGATTGTTTACATCGACACGTGTAGCCATTCCTTGCAACTCCAGCCTACTGTTATATAGTCTCTTGTGAAAAATATGGGTCGAGGTTTACTAACAGCTGATGAAATCCATCCTATAATCAAGCTGGTATTTCATCACGTTAGACAGAATCTAAACAGAGATTCCACCCTATACGGTCCAATAAACATTGAAGTTATGTATTGATTCTTGCGGAATAGTGGAAAAAGGTCTAGAATTTGACAACCTTCATTTCAATCTATCATTCGTCATTGTAAATTGTTAATCAATTCTTAGTACGTTCAGTGAAGAGAGTGAAATTGTTTGAGGGAGAAGAAAATTAAGAGAAACATCAAACATATTACAATAAATCTCAACTTGATACAAATTTAATCAATTCATTATAATGCAAGATTGCAACAAACCTCACACCACCTCATTACAAAATGATGCAACACGGCACAAAAGAATCAATCTCTCATCAATACTAGACATACAATGTTGCACAAAAATTCATGAAGAAAAAGAATTGATGAAGAGAAATAAGAAGCTGTTTTAATGGAATGAAATAAATAAATAAACTGAACTCAAATCAACACAACAACCTCCATGCATTGTTTGCAACTCATCAAAACTCAGTTGATAGAAAACAACACAACACATCTGATACAATAAAACCTTAGAGGATGTATAATTACGGTGGATTCCCACACCAGTGTCCGGTACAGTGAAAACATTATTCTAATGAGTTTTAGTGGGTCTATTCATACTCGCTTGGTCAGGCTGTAGGAATAGCCCAATTAGAAGTCATGTGTAGAATATGTGCCCTGAACCGGATCAAACACAGATATTCATATGTGGACTTCATAGAGTTCCTGATTTAATCACGAATAAGCGATTAAAAGCAAATTGAACAATTAAGAAAGTGAGAGTAAAAGAGAGAATGAGATAATAGAAACGATGAAAGAGTGCATGAGAAAAACTAAAGTAAAATATGTTTTATTCTTCAATTATAAAATTGTATAATCATAGAATGATTGAGAATAAAAAGGCTTAGGCTTAGCCCTGTCATAAGAAATTGAAATGAAAGGAAAAAACAAGAGTAGAAGATGAAGATCATAGAGAGGAAGCTGCAAATAAGAGATAGCGGTCTTTCATCCTGTTGGGTGTGTACTGTGTAAGTTACTACAGTCAGCAGTGGTTGAAAGTTGAACATTGATGTTGCTGATGAGGAAAGCTGACAGTTCAAAGTGAATCTTATTCTAGCTAAATAAATCCGACAGTTGGTGCCGGCGGCTCAAGATTAACTTGTGCATTTTTAATCGCGATGCGGTAATTGGATGTCTCCGCTAGTGTAGACGGGTCTTGCAGTGTAGATGGGACTTACAGTGTAGTGTGTAGACGGGCCTTGCAGTGTAGACGAGCCTTCCTGCTCTTTAAATATGCAAATTACTTGTCGCTGCTACTGCATACATCCTGGAAATCGGTTAAGGGACTTGCTCTAGCCAATCAGCAACCTGTAATCTAAATTGATAATCTTGAGTTTGTTTCCAGGGAGCTGTCATCTATCTTCAGTCTCTTTCATGTTTGATTGCAATAAATTGGAATAGACTGGGAAATTACAATTTCCATCACTGTAAACTTTCATAAACAGTGCCAAATAATGGAACACTGGAAAATTGTCTAATGATATCACAAATCTATTGATAAGTTACATACATGTTTCAGCATCTGTGATGTCATCAGTCACAGTGTTAACTGTGATGTCACAGTGTTAAGGCTGTGCAAAGCCTAAAAATAAACTTTTTACTGGTGATATTTTTCAAAGTTCTTTGGTTTGTTTATCATCAAGCTATCAAAATGAAAAAGTTTTCTCAGTTGAACATTTTTTTTCTGATCATCACTTTTTGAGATATCAGCGCCTAAACTTTAAATTTTTGGGACAGAACATTTCCAATTCGGTGAGAGATAAATCCATGAGATTTAGAGGATAGATTTTTCATGATATTGTAGATCTAGTGAAACAAAAATTTTTTGAAAATATCAATTTTGTAAGATAGTTATTCAATTTACTAAAAATAACCAAAAATAACTTTCAGTTGAGTTATGTTTTGGTAAATTGAATAACTTTTCCAAAAATTGATATTTTTAGAAAATTTTTGTTTTACTAGGTCAGCAATTCCATGAAGAATCCATCCTCTAAATCTCAAGGATTCATATCGTACCGAATTTGAAATGTTCTGTCCCAAAAATTCAAACTTCAGTCGCTCATATCTCAAAAAGTAATGATCGAAAAAAAATGTTTTCCTGAGAAAACTTTTCCATTTTGATAGCTTGATGATCTACAAATCGAAAAACTTAGAAAAATATCACGAGTAGAAAGCGTATTTTTAGCCTTTGCACATCCTTAAATGGGACATTTTGATCAAAGTGCAAATTTTGATCCTTTAACACTGAAGATGACCGCATAGGTGTCGGAACATTTATGTAACTTTTCAATAAGTTCGTGATATTTTTTGACAATATTCTAGTGTTTTATCATGGAAAACTATCACTATATCTCACTAAAAACAGTGACAAAGATCGTTGACAGGTATCAATAATTTACTATGACCTCTGACCATTCTCCAAGAATCATAAAAGAGATTTTCATGAACAGTGGCACATATTATTGACAGGTATCATCAACATTGGCCCTTCTGTATAATTTAATTCCATAAAACTTTGCTATAGACCAGATACAGATTCAATATCACTTCCAACTATCACTTTGATATTACACCCTTTCTCCAGTAATCAACATTGACCATTCTGTATAATTTCATAAATCCTTGCGACCTTTCTAACCCAGCGACCAGGTACAAATTCCGTATCATATTCAGCTATCACTTTGATACTACTCCCCTACTCTTGTAATACGTACCTTGATCCACATTGAGCCGTCACTCATCATCAAATAACCAGCATTCCAACATGTAAGCGAGGGCTTCAAACACCATTAATCACAGCCAGACATTTATGATGACACTGCTGCTGAATGCGACGTTTAGTTGATGTCACTGATGCTGAATCCATTTTTAGCCTTTGCACATCCTTAAATGGGACATTTTGATCAAAGTGCAAATTTTGATCCTTTAACACTGAAGATGACCGCATAGGTGTCGGAACATTTATGTAACTTTTCAATAATTCGTGATATTTTTTGACAATATTCTAGTGTTTTATCATGGAAAACTATCACTATATCCCACTAAAAACAGTGTTAGAAAACAGTGACAAAGATCGTTGACAGGTATCAATAATTTACTATGACCTCTGACCATTCTCCAAGAATCATAAAAGAGATTTTCATGAACAGTGGCACATATTATTGACAGGTATCATCAACATTGGCCCTTCTGTATGATTTAATTCCATAAAACTTTGCTACAGACCAGATACAGATTCAATATCACTTCCAACTATCACTTTGATATTACACCCTTTCTCCAGTAATCAACATTGACCATTCTGTATAATTTCATAAATCCTTGCTCTAACCCAGCGACCAGGTACAAATTCCGTATCATATTCAGCTATCACTTTGATACTACTCCCCTACTCTTGTAATACGTACCTTGATCCACATTGAGCCGTCACTCATCATCAAATAACCAGCATTCCAACATGTAAGCGAGGGCTTCAAACACCATTAATCACAGCCAGACATTTATGATGACACTGCTGCTGAATGCGACGTTTAGTTGATGTCACTGATGCTGAATCCAATGTTAAACTTGATGATACTGATGATATTGGTGCAGGGCTTTTGATGCATCAGTATGTGAAGGACGTGACTGATGATACTGCTATTGATTTGAGTATTTATTTATTTATTCGTTGATATAATTACAAATCATATGAATATGATCGGGATAGAACAACAGGCATAGCCCAAAACTATTATGTTCCCAAATTTTGATAAATAATGAAATGTCTGAAAAAATAGGTTATGTTCTTACTGAGGAATTATTAGTATTATAACTGATTACACTACTGCTGAATTAGTGTTAAATTTGATGAGTCTACTGCTGATTTTAGTGTTGAATTTGATGAGTCTGCTGCTGATTTTTAGTGTTAAATTTGACGAGTCTACTGCTGATTTTAGTGTTGAATTTGATGACACTGCTGCTGATATCAGTGTTAAAACTGATGCCACTATGCTGATCATTGTAACAGGGCTCTTGATACATCATATATGTATACATGATACATGTACTTGAAGGACGAGATTGATGATACTGCTGCTGATTTTGTGTTAAAACTGATGCTGATTTCAGTGTTTAAACTGAAGACACTGCTGCTGATTTTAGTGTTAAATTTGATGAGTACTGCTGATTTTAGGGTTAAAGCTGATTACACTAGTGCTGATTTCAATGTTACAACGGATGCCACTGTTTAAAGTTACAGTGCTTTTGATGAGACATGACTGGTGACAATGCTGCTGTTTTTAGTGTTGAAACTGATGAGAATGCTGCTGATTTTAGTCTTAAAACTGATGTGACTGATGCTGATTTTAGTGACCATAACACTGTTGCTGATTTTAATGTTACATCTGAGGCCACTGGTTATAGTAACAGTGCTTTTGATACATCATTATGTGAATTACAAGATTGATGATACTGCTGCTCATTTTAGTGTTAAAACTGATAAGACTGCTGCTGATTTCAGTGTTAAAACTGATGACCCTGCTGCTGATTTTAGTATCACAACTGATGCAACTCACGATTGTTACAGAGCTTTTGATGCATCAGTATGTGAACAACGTGACTGATCACAGTGCTGCTGATTCTATTGTTGTATCTGATGGCATTGATGATGATTACCTACTCTTGAACCCTCAGTGAGTGAGCGACCAGCGATAAAGCGGCGTTTCCCTTTAAGCCCACCCTTATTAGGGCATGCTTCCTGAAACACTGTTGATGGACATCACCAACCCTTACTCCCCAATATTATCTGTTATTCTGCTATTGTCTTTCGCCCTAATTCTCTTTGCGTGTCTGTCTTGCTTCCTTTATCTACTTGTCTCTTTCTATCAATCTCTGATGCTCTTTGTATCTATCTCTCTCTATATCATTGTACAGAATCTTTTTTCTGTAGCATAATATCTTTCTTTTCCTGATAGATGTGCCATGTCTTTTATTCCATTCTTTTTTTATATATTATTATCATCTTCCTCTTTTTCATTTTCTTTTTCTCTTCTTTGTTACCTTACTGATTACAGTGTTTCCATAATTTTCAATGTCTCTTCCTCTTATGCTTCACGTTTCTTATCATTCCTTTCTTCATTCCATCGATATTCTCCTGTTGTTACCCACTCTTTCTCTTCTCCGTTTTGTCTCTTTCTCTCCTAACCTAATCCCTATACCTCTCAGTATTTATCCTATTTTTTCTCAATACATTGACATTTTCTCTTGTAGTTTAAATTCTTCCTCATCCTCTGTCTCTTCCCTTACTTTATCATCGTCTCTGCTTTTCATATTCCTCTTTTAACAGTGTTTTTTTTAACTAGTTAATAATGAATAAATGAATATAATAATTCTCACTGAATAAATGAATCTTATCCAATTCCGTCATTATCATTCTATGTATTTCAATCTCACTCATTCTCTCTTCTATTCTCTTCTCTCCTCAACATCTCTCACTTATTCTCATGCCCAAACAATCTCTTCCTTTCTGTCAACCTCTTTTAAACCATTTGTTCGCTCACTTTCCCACTTTCATCTCTCTCCTACAATTTTACCTCCCTCTCTTCTCTTTCATTCTCTTGCTCTCAGTTTCTCCAACATTTCATATTTCACCTACTCTTTCTCTATCCTCCTTCTCTGCCCAAACATTATCACTCTCTTTCTAACTCATTAACCCACACAATCATTCATCTAGTTTCCCACACAATCATCCATTTAGTCACTCACACAATCATTCATTTAGTCACTCACACACTTCCTCACTTGGCCTTTAATCCACCATAATCATCATTCACCACTCATATGCAGAATTCACGCATGGCTTCTCTTTTGTTTCGCTAATTCAGCTAAGCCCCCCATGCTACACTTGGTGACAGCTTTGCTCAGCTAAAGACCCTGTCTTTGTGTTTCGAATGCCCTTTGTTGCCATTTTATTAATGGATCTCGGTTGCCTGTTGATCGGCTACAATATATTATATGTCATGGGATGGTCACATTTCCAAAATTATATAAACATTGTACAGGAACAGTTAGTTAAACGCAATACATTCGATTGATGGTGGTGCTAACTATCTATGGTACTTGAAATAGAAAATTGTGAAATATGTGGATAATGACTTGTGAGAGTTTAAACGAGTTCTCTAGCACCAAGTTATATCGAACCATAAGCACCATATTCTGGTTTCTACAATCGCATGAAGGGATGATCGTATTCAAATATGTTTGATGTATTGATGTAGACTAGCCCTACATGGATACATATCAAGTGAGCACGGTTGACAAGGTGACTTTTAACAACGAATAACAAGTAAATAACTAGTTGGAGTTTTATGAGAGATGTCCAAAGATGATGTTATATTTTATTTTTATCTTGTTCAATATTGTAGACTTTTGATGAATAAAGTGTTCATTACAAAAGCACATTTACAACACTATTCAATGTGTTTCATTCTGGGTTTAAACCAGCAGCTGATTTATCTCCTTTTAAACCGAGATCATACATACGGTTCTTGTTTGTTGAAGATCGGTTTAGTTAGTCTATGGTTGAATGTTCAGTTAAATAGGTATATTATCTTTTGGTTTATCAATTATCTAAACCCTCTCCATGATACAAATCAACAGAAAATGCTTTTTGACTGGCATAGAATCGTTTCTTCAACTTTACACCTTGTACCTTGTATCTGATCTGGTTTTTTCTTTATTGTTTCTACAATCTAGACTAAAACGACTAATAAGCAGATGTTTTCCAATATATTTATTACTTCAATTAATGAGTTTGAGATTGGTACTTCTTTATTGATTGATTTACAATAAGTGCATTATCAAAATGATAGGGAGAGAAAAAATAAGGTAACCTTGTGCAATTCCACTCCCAAATTTAGATGAGGTTACACATAGTTCGGAATAGGTTAAGTCTTGTAGTTGTTCACTTCACAAAATTTTCAGTCCTTTATTATTTTCACAAAGTAGATTTTGAAATTTAGATGCATGTAGATTTGAAAATAAGATTTCTTACCAGAATTACAACTTTCTAAACTATTAAATTCCAAATAAATGAATGAATAAGTATATTGTTGGAAATTAAATTTTATTTTTGTATTTTTTTTCTGTTTCAGAGGCGATGCCCTGGTTGAACCACCCCCCTACATGCTTGGAGGCGGAGGCCGACTGCGTGCCTTCGAGCCAGGAGGGGGCGGGGCCAAAGAAAGCTCCACCCCTTTCACTGGAGGCTCCGCCCCTTTCCAAACCACTACACTGACAATAGCCCCCTCACCAACCACAAATGCCCCACCCACCACACCTAACAACAACAATGGCAACATTAACAGCAACAACAACAACAGCAACAACCTTGAGCTGATTGTTGACCTGGTTGGCTCAGAGTCTGTGCATGAACTCAGGTTGCAGCGTCAGCAGTTCCGGCCCCAGCCAACAGCACCTAGTCACAGTCAGGTTAGTGTACTTTTCGTATGACCTTTGTAAAATAAAAAAAAATCATCTGAAATCTCTATTTTCAATTATGTTACTTAATTTGATCAAAATACCATTCAATCAGTCATGTTAGTATAACTTTTGGATGGTCTTTGTGAAGTTGAGAATTTTAGAAGAATAGTTGCTCTTTACAAATCACTATTATCCTCATCAATTATTTGCACAGGAAGTTCAGTTCACTTTTGAGGTCTCTGCAAAATCAATAGTTTTCCCAAACTGGGTAGCTTAGCTTCTTAGAATGTTCTGAAAGATAGATCCATGTAACATCAAAGAAAAACATTAAATTTGAGACTTTCAAATAATGTGTCTCATGATTTTTATGAACATTGTTTCTATCAACATTCATTATCATCCATCTTCCATGATCTCACTAGCTGGTACTGAAAACCATTTTTATTTTCATGACCAGGTCTCACTTAGAATCATGGATTTTTATTCTGGCACTCTCTGAGGGCCGTTTGCACAGTCAAAGCTTAAACTCGATTTAATCAGCTGGTGGCTTAAACTCAAAATGTAACACATTATAACAAACTAGATTTGATACGGATTTAATCAGGTTTAAAATTAAATTTTGTTTAAACTGTTACTGTGCAAACGGCTCTAAATGTCACTATTTCAAATGTGTAGAGTGAAAATAGTTTTGTTAATAAGAGTGATTTTGATTTGAACTATAGTATACATTTTGAAAAGGACAGTTTTGGGCATCAGCATGTTGTACCTTTTTATACAAGTAGAATAGTTGAAGATATGGATATTCTATTCACAGTTCTGTATTTCTAGTGATGAGTCATTATTGTTGCTCAGTCATCAGCTTATATCAAGTCATCAAGAGCGCATGTTTCTTGAAAAGTTTCCAAATATCACTTATCAATAACTAAACATGATACCACAGCCTCCCACATTTTAGTAGACTACAAAGTACTGAATAAAAAAAGCAATTTTTCCAAAACTCAAGTATCAAATCTACTATATATGGTGAGGCTGTAAAACGCAACGTAAACTCTCCCAAAATACCATCATATCAGTTGGGTGCAGTATTCAATAACCACGATCTCATCCAGCCTTTTATTACAAGCAAACCCCTTCAGGGAAATTCTTTCATCTCTTTTCCAATTTCCCGTCCCTTTTTCCCCGAGCTATAGCCTACACATAATGAAATCATCTGCGTATTCTGATCAATAAAACTGAAGGGTATATACCGCTACCTGAAGGGGTTTGGCTTTCGTTCTGAAACAATAGCGGATCTTTGGGGGGTTTCATGTTGTTTGGGTGATGATCCCCAGTGGGTTTATCAGAGAAACCTTTGATGATGATCGTTTGTGTGGAAAAGATACTTACTTTAAAAACTCGGACCCTTTTAGTAGGGTTTGGAGGCTACCAAAAAAAGGGCCCCAACAAGATCAAAATAACAGCAGTTCTTTAAAAAGAGCCGCAGTACGTTGGAGATGTTTATTCTATTTTCTGGGTCTGAGGAAGATAACAGTAAGGCGGCGGCGGACGACTTCTCTATGGTAGTAATGCTCGTTGCTGCAGTACGTAGACGAAAGAAATAAATAGAGGGGCGCTCAACAATGAGCTGTAAACGAAGACGATAGCTTACCCTTCGAACGGCACAATGAGTTTTGGGGGATTTTTTTCGCCCCCCTTTCCGTCCTCGAGAGGGGGAATGGAGCCATCTTTTTTCCTCATCACCGGATCTTCTCTTTCGACCGCTATTTATCTGTTTTCTATTCAGTTTCTATCCGGTGTGTGATCCCCTGCGTTGAATTGGCGGTGCTAGGATTTTACGGGGATTTTTGCATGATTCTTGCTACCCACAAAACCACAAAAAGCTTCTCTACTATGCTTTGATATCGATTCTGTCTGATCATTTGAGTTTTGTTAGTCAAATTTGTGTTTTTCTTGGATACCTTTCCATTGAATCCAATTGAAATAAATTGGTTTGATGATTGATTATCTATTTTGACTGTTTTCACATCCTCTTGCACCCATAGGCCTTTGAAAATGAAGAAATTCTAATTTTAGTTGAAATCTTAACGTGATTCGATCAATAATTTATTAAAATGAATTAAGTCGTTTAAAATTCATCATTTAAGATTTCTCAACTTCTGCGTCTGAATAAAGTGAAATTCCGATATAGAAAATATCCGATAAATCTCCAGTTTTGTATTGAACAATAGTTGAGACACATCAATAAATCACCCCTGAAACTCTAGCTTATAATCGAAATATCATCCATCATGGACTAGGCTTGTAAAGCCTGTTCCGGTGTCCACCGCTTCCTCGGTCTTCCGACGTCTCTTTTCCCATCCAACTGCAACTTCCAAGCTTGTAGTGGAAGACGAGTTGGTGGCATACGGCGCAGGTGATTTGTCCACTTCAATCTGTATTTTTTAATGATTGCTGTTAGTGATTGCACATTGCACTCACTTCGAATTGTTTCATTGCTTATGTGGTCTCGTCTCGAGTATCCTTGAATGCTGCGCAGAAACCTCATTTCTGATGCCGTTCTGATTATTGGTCTTTGTCCATACCTCACTACCGTATGTCATTAAAGGGATGGCCATTGTCCTATAGAACTTAATCTCAGTTTCTTTTCTGGCCTTACCCTTTAATTTTCGGTGAATGACTCCACAAATTGAGTTAAACTTTCCTATTTTCTGTGGTATATCACTTTCTCTGTCATAGGATACATCACAGCCGAGATATTTAAAGCTGCTCACCTGTTCCATTATTATATTATTCAGAACTATTTTGGAACGCAAGGGCCACTTGCCCCGAAATGCCATTACTTTCGATTTCTGAGCTGATATAATCATATTGAAATCTGTACTTACAGCTTGAAGCTCATGAATTGACATATGTAGCTTATCCTCACTTTCCTGAACTAACACTGTATCGTCAGCAAACATGAGAGAATTGAGGAAGAATTTTAACACCTGAAAATTAGGCAGGGAGTCTTCCTCAAATCTCTCATGTTTGCTGACGATACAGTGTTAGTTCAGGAAAGTAATCGAAATAATCTAGAAAATATCTGATAAATCTCTAGTTTTGTATTGAACAATAATTAAGCCATATCAATGAATTTCATATAGATTTTCCAGTCTAAAACTAAATTACTGTAATATTATATCGCAAACATGTTAGAAATCCTTGATCAGTATCCAAAATGCATATTTATTAACGGAGTCTAGAGATAATCTACTATCAAATCATTAGATGAACTTTCAAATAGTGGAGGAAAAGACTAAAAGTAAAGTAAATTCGTATGGCTTTTGTTGGTGGAGAGTCCCTTGCGGGAAGGTCCCACCGCCTGAATATATAATTTAAGCCGTCAATGGGCCTTACGACTGTCATACTTCAGCCGGGACCGTCAGTTTAACGTGCTCATCCGATAACACGGGAGTGATCTGGTTAAAAAAAACTTTTGGTTGTGAGAGGGTTTGAACCCGGGATCTCTATGCTGCTATGCAAGCACTCTAGACTGAAGTGAATATACTATCAAACAAACCTGTCGGTCCACACTCGAGAATATACCGTCAACTCTACGTTGAATTAGAAAAAATGTTAAGCTCTTCCCATAACCAGAAACCTGTGTCAAGGGTTTCCGTAATCCTGTAAACAATCCTATCCAATTCATTCATCATCATTCAATTCTCTCTCCCCTCTATCCCTCTTGAAAAAGATATGAATGAAAATTAAAGCATAACATCCCGTTTCCCATAAACATACAAACAGGTTTCCGTCACT
Source organism: Nilaparvata lugens (assembly GCF_014356525.2). Lineage (NCBI taxonomy): Eukaryota > Metazoa > Arthropoda > Insecta > Hemiptera > Delphacidae > Nilaparvata > Nilaparvata lugens. The sequence continues at coordinate 12,645,272 of NC_052514.1, forward strand.
TTTATAATAAGGCATTCCTATTATATCTATTATACTATTATTCCTGTTTGTATGGTATTTCCTAAAAACGTAAGGAAATAGACTAGCTACCACAATATGATCTCTATCAGGGTTATTTTCATTTCGTTTATCCTGTTGTCTGTTGGAAAATTTGACAAAAAACATGAAGTTTTGACAAAAGCCGTTATAGCATTCCCACGTCCCTATCATCACTCATTCATCAATCTCTAATATTGTGCTTATTTTTAGGAAAAAATGTTCATCCTCATCTTATTTTACCGATAAAAAACTTGAAAAATCTAGATTTTGGGCAAAAACTAGTCTAGGATATTAGGCTGTCTCTGGAGGATTATCAATCCCACGTTATCATTCATATATCTATAATGGATCTAGAGCTGGAAGTTGAAAAAACTTGCAAAAACGAAGTTTTTGGTGAAAACGTTTCTAAGATATCAAGGATGTAGTTTATAGGAATCGTATTCTCGAAGATATGGATATTGAGAAAGCGGAAAGCTCGAATTACACGGCACGCAAAATTTACGGCTTGAAAACGAATTGAAAGATACTGAGGGTGGCTCATTTCTGTCTGCAACCCTCTTTTCTAACTTTCTCTTTCTTCCACCATATTTATACTGTCTTCTATCTTCTTTCATGTTCCCCCTTCTTTCACTTTTTTCTCCATACTAGCGTCTCAGTTTCTCCAGTCTTCTTATTCTTCAAATTCCTTCTTATCTGTCTTAATATTCTACAAAGGTTTTTCAATAGTCTCTTCTTCTTCTTCAACTACTTATTTTCTCCCTTTCCTCCTTATCCTGTCCCTTCGTCTCATTACCATGTTTATCACCTTCACTCCCTCTCGTTCTTACTTTCTATCATATTTTCCAAACTTCTTCTTCTTCTTCTGCCTTTTAATTCATCAGCCGTCTTCTACTTCACTTTTTCTTCCTGTCTACACTCCCTGTCTCCCTTATTCTATCTTCCCTCTCTTCTTCCAATGAGTTTCTTCCAATGTATCCTCTTCGTCCATTCCTTTTTCATGTATATTATTTTGAGTGATTCTACCTTTCAACTTTTTGCAATTTTGTATTTTTTCTCATTCTCCTTTTCCTTCTCCACCTTCTCCTTCTGCTCCTCCCCCTTCTTCTCCCTCTTCTTCTTTTCCTCTTTCTGTTTCTTCTTTCGTTTTCTTCCTTCTTCTTCTTCTTCTTCTTCTTCTTCTTCTTCTTCTTCTTCTTCTTCTTCTTCTTCTTCTTTTCTTCTTTTTCATCTTCTTCTTCTTATTCTTCTTCTTCTTCTTCTGCTTCTTCTTCCTTCTTCTTCTTCTTCTTCTTCTTCTTCTTCTTCTTCTTCTTCTCCTTCTTCTTCTTCTTCTTCTTCTTCTTCTTCTTCTTCTTCTTCTTCTTCTTCTTCTTCTTCTTCTTCCTACTTCTTCTTCCTACATCTTCTTCTGCTTCTTCTTTTTCTTCTTCTTTCTTCTTCTCCTCCTCCTCCTACTCCTCCTCCTCCTACTCCTCCTCCACCTAATCCTCCTTCACTCCTCCACCTCCTCCTCTAACTCCTTCTCCTCCCACTGCTTCTTCTCCTTCTTCGTCTTCTTCTTCTTATTCTTCTTCTTCTTTTTCTTCTTCCTACTCCTTCTTCTTTCTTCAGCTTCTCCTTCTTCCTTTCCTTCCCTCTCCTTTCTTTCTCTTTTTTTCTTCTTATTCTCCTTCTCCTCCTCCTCCTCCTCCTCCTCTTCATCCTTCTCCTCCTACTGCTTCTTCTTCTTCCCCTTCTCTTCTTATTCTCATTCAACTACTACCTCCTCATCTTCATTTCTCTTCTCCCCCGGCGTATTTCCCCTCCTCCCAATCTTCTCGATCTTCATCTTCACTCTTCAATGATCTTCAACTTCTTCCTTCAAATTCCTCTCCATCTTCTTACACTTCTCCTTTCTCTCCCACCCTCCTTTTCCGCTATCATTCCCTCCCTTTCTCATTCCCTCGAAAACCAGTGGAGAAATTATGGCCGGTCGTAAAATTATGTTTTTAGGGTTATCGGAACAGTTTCCTCTCTTCTTCTTTTTTAGCCTGCTCTACTCCTAAATGTAAGATGAACCCAGTTCTCAGTGGTGGGGGGGGGGGGGGGGGGGAGCTTCCTCAATAAGCATTCATCGTGTAATAACAGATCCAAATGGAAATGACATTCGGAAAAGCCATTAATTTTAAATTGTCGTTAGTTTATGATTCAGATGATCGCAGAGTGCATTAAAAAGTTAATTAAAACCATTTCTGTTTGCTATGATGAATGAGACTGCATCTCTGAAATTGTATCAATATAATGCAAATTGGTTTGATGTACAAATTATATTGTTACTCGTAATCTATAAAAGATTTGGATGAAGGATCATAAATAATTGACAGTTCAATGGTGAGTTCTCACTTATAAAATTTATTACAATACAAGAGGAACAACATAAATATGATTAATTTTGTAAAACATGTCAGTGTTGTGAATAAATTTAAATTTCAATCAATGTGAGATAAAAAAATTTCGTCTAACTAGAAACATTGAGAATTCAATAAGTACATCATCAAAATGATAGGGTGAGAAAAATAAGGTAACTTTGTGCTATTCTTCTGTATTTTTTTCTCTCCTGTTTGTTCTGTTTCTCTGTCCATCTTTCTCCTCCAATTTACCTTTTCACCTCATTTACTTATTTCTCTTCTTTCTAGCTTCTCTTTCTCTCCTAATTCTTCTCTAAAGCATTTCTCCGTTTTCCCGATTCAAATCAAATCATATCCTATACTATTAAACGAGCAACTTCTGTTTATATTGTTGAATGTTTAGATGTTCAGATCTTTAGATGTTTAGATGTTCAGATGTTTGTATGTTTGGATGTGTATATGTTTGTATTTCACCGGATCTCGAAAACGGCTCTAACGATTCTCACGAAATTCAGAACATAGTAGGTTTTTAATATAAAGATTCGATTGCACTAGGTCTCATCCCTGGGAAAACTCGCTGAAGGACATTAAAAGGATAATTATTATCCATCCTTGGAAAAACAGCTGATAATAATTATTTCGTCGTCTGTTGGTGATGGAAGTGAGTGAGCGAGCTCATGCGTGTGGGACTATGTCAAAATTATTACTCAGCTGTTGAACTTTTGTAATCATTCAATCAGGTACTTAGTGCAGGTTGCAAAAAAGCCGGGTTATTTTCAATCCTGATCAATTCCAGTAGATCCATCTTTTTGAAATGGTCTTCTCTGATTTGGTTCACGTGAAGTTAATCAGGTTTAAAATTTAACCGGCTTTTGTGCAACTGGGCCTTTGTGAGGGAAATTTTTGCATTCCTCTGGGAATTAATCTCAATCTACTGTGATTAGATAGAACATTTTTGTATGAATGTTATTATAATTTCTTCTTTCATAATAAATTTTTCATGCTTTTGTACTCCAGAGCGAATCTCGGTCCCCGATATTAAAATTTTATCTCGCCATAATAACAAAAATGATACAATAAAAATACAGTAATAACAATACATGATACAAAGTTAAGCAAAATAATATTCCTTCTTATTCTGCATTTGCTCATATTCATCTTTTGTTCTCTACTTTCTTTTCTTTCTCCAGTTTTGACCCGTTAACGATTTTTAGTTTGTTAATCACATTAGGACAGCTTTTTAACACATTACAAAAATTCTTATTATTGTGATCGAGTGAGAGTTGAGAGGAGTCAACTGACCCCTCCCAAAATCCCAAATTCTTCCGAAACTTTCTCTAGCTGCTCTACGATCAGCTGAGATCCCAAAACAATGTTTCTTGTCTGTGATTGGCTGACAGCTTGACTTACTCCTCCCAACTGCTTCAGCTTTCTCTTGCTGCTCCGCCATTGGCTGAGTTCTGATGTCACATTGTCATCGTTCGCCAATCAGTGACCGCCATTTTCAAACTTCAATTTCAGCTTGTAACAATTTTGTTCAATCTGGTTTGTTTCAATTGCAACTTACCCTCTCTATTTCCCATTGTTTTTCCTAGCTGGGCCCCTTGTACAGCTAGCTTTTCTCTTTTACCTTTTTTCTTATTCTCCTTTTGCATCTTTTTCATTTATTTCCTCTTTCCATTTTTATCCATGATCCCTTTTTCTTGTTCCCATTCTTATCAACCATCATCGTGAATCATCTTCGTTTTCTTGTTGACGAACTGGCGTGCCTGCTTCTCCCAACTTATCACTTCCTTAGATAAGCCGTCGGTCCCGGCTGCCTGAAAAGCAGTCGTTAGGTCATGTTAGAGGCCCTGAAATTGATCAGTTGCGACCTGAAAACTCTGACACCAGACCTGAGCCAGCCAGGTCACTCGATGTTATTATTTTCACTTCCTGAGAAATTCTTGACACCTCATTATTATACGTTTCTGTTGAATGGAATGCGTCAGAAATAATTCTCGATTAAAAGCCATTTAATAACAAATTCTTTCGAAATGTGAGAAAAAAATCAAGGAATTTCCAGTCTAGCATAGTAAAGTAAGAAACGTACGGAATTTCTCACATGAAGATCTTCACATCACAGAGTCTCATTAGTAGCTTATCAGACGTTGTTTATTGTCGTGGGAACGTTTTTCTCTTTTGAATTCTTTATCAAATCATGAAGTTCATTAGAGCCAGTTATTCTAATTAATTAGTCATATTATACGTGTAGAAGTCTCTAAACCGATTTAATTCCTGTAGCACATTCCTTTGGTAATTAAGGCTACAATAAATTTCCTTGACAGGACTGTTTCATACCTCAACTGGTTTATGCCAGTAGCTTCACGCCTTGACGTTCCATTATTGAATTCTCATGACTAACTAGAACTAATACATAACCTTTCTGTATGAAAATTGGTTGATTATCAATTTAAAACTCGTAGTAATTATTTCTATTCATTCAATTATTTCTTCTTTACAAGAAAACACAGACCGGTCGAGAAAAACTTCGCATATTCCTTCTACTATTTCCTTCCCTAAAATTTAGATAACATTAAAAAAATTCGAGATAGGGTTATGACTTTACTTTTCTGAAATTTAGTCTATTTTTACTAAAAAAAACAAACATTGTTGTTAATTCTGCCTTTTCTCATAATTTAGTAATGAAATCTCATCATTAGTGATTAAATGTACCTCTTTCACCTTTTTGTTTTCATCCTTTCTCGTATCCACTCCCACTCTTCTCTTTCTCCAGTAAGATTCTCTCTTTTCGTCTTCCTACTCCTTGTTCTTCTTGTTCCTTTTTTGTAACAAGTCTTCCTAATACTCACTCCTTCCTTTAGAATTTTCTTCTCTCTTACAATTTTTTCAATTGATTTATCTTTCTCTTACATTGTTTACAATTTCTCTTACAATTGTTGTTTTTACCCTTATTTTATTCTGTATCTGTTGCTGGATTTCCTTCTTTCCTCTTCCGCTCTCTGTATTTCTCCCTCCTACTAATCTATTCATTTCCACTCGATAATTTTCTCTTCCTCTATATGAAAGTTGCTCCTCACCATAGGAAATGAAACGGTTCAGTCTTTGGAGACCTTTGATCTCCTTCTTTCATACCAAGGAAGTGTGAAACATAATTTATAATTTCTAAGCTGTCATGCTCAAAGACTCGTAAATCTAGTTCTTGAAAAAATTAGGTAGCTAAGAGACATTGTAAGATTATGAGGGGCTTATAATATGAAAGGAATTTTAGTCATCTTCCACAAATTATCACAGTCAAGAGAAACATATGTATTTGGTATTATGTAGGAAAGATATATTCCAATAGGATATGAACTGCAAGGTAGCATGAACCGTGAAAAGTCCATATATTCTGCATGGGAGTACAGTGAGCCACATATAACCTCAAAATCTTCATCTCAGCATTCTCTGTACGATGCTTTGAAGCCCCTATATTTCCAGATGTCGAATAACCTGAATGAGTTTTCTCAGCAATAGACTGACGTAACACGTCTTTTCCTTTATTCCATCACACCGTATATCTATATATACTGTACTCCTTCAAGCATATTTCCTTATCTGTTAGAACTATAGATATATTCCGTACTTTGCATCTTCTACCTTTGTGACTTTACAAGAGGGTGACTTTTCAAGTTACAAGTTGCCAACAAACTACTATGGTTTGCGGTGCATGTCACATACGAAGCTTGTGTTTTGTCTTTATCATCATCCTTCTTCTCCTATCCTTCTCTTTCTTCTTCTTCTTCTTCTTCTTCTTCTTCTTCTTCTTCTTCTTCTTCTTCTTCTCTTACTTGTATGTCTTTTACTTGTGGGATGTATCTCAAAGGATCAACGACATGAGTCGCAAATTGTTTTTCCGCGTCGTCTACTCCACATTCATATCCGACCAGAATCTCTCTCTCTCTCGCTTTATCATTCTCTCTCTCACACTGTATTTTATTCTGTGTTGCTCTTCCGAAATCTCTCTAGATCCAACTTATTCCTCTTTCTCTGTCAGTAAGAGGTATGACAATCTCAACATCCCCTGTATATAGTCGACGAAAACCTTACAAGGTTGGTTACAATCTCGTATTTTGTCATCATGATATTGTGAATATCTCCTGTTTGTGGAACAGCAAGGCAAGTAATGAAAAGCGGGTTCAATACTTTTCTTTCAACGTCAATCTATGCATACTTTACCGTGAATTGAAATGACTGTCTTCTTGTCAGATCCAAACTAGAAGAAGTTAAGTATCTTATGGTTTAGCATCTTCACGTTTTTTCAAGTGGTGAGTTATGAAATATCTCAGGTGGTGAAGAAAAATCTAGGGTATGCTTTCATGTTATATTGGTACACTATTACATTAGAACAATTACATATACAATACACAATTAATGTTCATATATTCGACCTATAAAATTGTTTAAACGAATCATTTAAAATTGTAATTTAATTTAAATCTACGACTAAGTCCGAACAAGATTAGGCTATAAGATGCCTAAGCCTATTGAACGGTGGTGAAAAGTTTCACGGAGGTGAATATGATGATCGATATTCACAACTCGTTATTTATTCGGTTTTAAGATTGAAAAGCATTTCCAAATCAGATTTCGAATTAAGTAGGAATTGTCCACATCTACAGGCATAAATTGGGATTCCCATCAAATTTCATTTTTTTCTTCATGGCTATTTTTGGAATTTCCGTTATTGAAACATGATTGTATCAAATATAAAACAATAGTTTCCTGGATGAAATAGTTTACAAGAAGCACTGTCTAGTCTAGTTGAGCTGATTTGTGCTGGATAAAATGTTTCTATTACTAAGTTCGGCGTGTTTTAGTAGCGTTTAGCGCGTTTTAGTAGCGTCTAGAGTGCTCGCTCGACCAATATCAGCGTAGCTGATGACAGAGTTTCGCTTTCAATCCAACACAACAGCAATTTTCATCCAAAAAAACGTCGACCGGTGAAAGTTTAAGCCTTTTTGGTTCCGGTGCTCTGAAGTAGGATGAGTTGCAAACTTCGCCTTCGCCTTCTTCTCGCTCCTCCTCCTCCTCCTCCTCCTCTTCGCCTTCTTCTTCTTCTCCCCCTCTTCCTACTCCTCCTCCTCTTCTTCTTCTTCTTCTTCTTTTTCTTTTTCTTTCCTGGAGTGGTGGACTCGTTAAAAAGAAGGAGAAAAAATCGGGAAAAGTATGAGTCGCAGCAAACAGACCATAATGACTACTGAAAAACAAATGAACTGTGAAAAGCGGCCAAGCGACCAAAGAATAGGAAAGGACAAAAGAGTTGAGGAAAGCAAATAAGAGAAAAGTAGAATGAGTAGAAGAAGAAGAGAATTGCCAGCCGCGAAAAGTTTCCAATCCATTCACAAGTGAAACAAAAGATTGGCGCAATTCTAATAATGGAAAAGTTTATCACCCATTCTCGTTTTTGCTTCAGTTTTCCCTGTCCTTTCCTTCTGTTTCTTTCTTCTTGTTACTTCCCTTTCTTCTGAATCTTGGTATTCACAGTGTTTCTGTATCAATGATATGTTTTCATTTGGTTGTTCACTATGGCCAGCTGTTGTTCAATGGATTGAGAAAGTGTGAATTCATTGTATTGTTTTGTGCACTTTTCAGTTTATTGTTAACTTAGATAGGCCTAATTAGTTATTGTGTTTGCTTCCCTTTGTTTAAAGGTTTCATGTTTTATGGCATAGTCACGATGTGGATAAGAAGGATGAAGCTCATAAATTATGTAGGTTCAATTATTCAAAATGTCCAATAATGTCTTAAAATGTCCAATAATGTCTTAAAATGTCCAATAATGTCTTAAAATGTATTCAATGCGTTCAATGCATTTGAACGGAGAACTAATTTGGACTAAATAAATTTCAATTTAAATTTAACTAATGATTTGACTGGATTGCTCGTGTATTTTTCATTTTCACACAAATTAGTGAATTGTTTTAGAGAAACGACCAACTTGGAAATGTCCAAGTTTAAATGTAGAGGAATCAACCCAATTGGGCTTTGTTTATTTCTCTGTTTCTATCATTATTTGTTATTCCTGTGAAAATGGGTTTTTATTGCTCCAAATGAAATAGTCAATGTTTGGAATCTTTTCTCATTTCTAGACTGGAAAGTAATCAACATTTGTAACAAATCTCCATGCCAAACGATTTTTTCCATTGATTAGCAATAATATCTCAATGTCCGAAACATGTTGTGATTAAATAATTCAAAATGGGTGCTAAGATTTTTATTTTTCTTTCTATTTCTATAAAAAGTAGACCTATACAGAAAAGAGATAAATAATATCTTTGTATGTAAATTTGGCAAATTATTAGACTATTTAAATACAGTAGTTTAGACGTATAGAAAAGGTCACCGATAAACTGAAAATTTTATTTCGTTAATTGGCGATCCACATGAAATGTGTGATAAACCAGATTATCTATTCGTACCAAAAAGAAAATAGTTTACATAAATCTGTCAACTATCCCCTTTTGAATCCCCTTATCTCGTGTTGATAGTTTCAAGTATGTATGTCAATGGATTCAATCGACAAAGACAGTCTCCATTCCTATATAGGCTTGCTTCATCATACAACTAGGCTATTGATACGATGAACTTTTACAAGTGTTAGTTAGTGTAGGCTACAACTGTTATATTCGATACTCATAATTTACAATGATTGTGCTACATATAAATTCAGAGAAATGTCAGTCTTCGATGTAGTCTCATTTTTAGAGTGGGCCTACTTGATCTATGTAGAATATGCCGCAACCAATACACAAGAAACAGAACTGAAGAGTACTAGACAATTTAAATCAAATGGCTCTGATGAATAAAGCCAAGTTATAAATAGGTAGGTATAGAAGGTAGGAAGGTAGGTAAAGAAAGACAGAATTAAATAGGATAGTGAAAGTTCAAAGAGATTAATTGACGAACAGCGAGTAAAAAGTTCAATCCAGACTGTACATCTTGTAGTAAACAGAACTAATTTATGGAATTTTAATAGATAAGTGGTCATGTTAATTTCACGTAGGGTAGTTTATTTAGTATCTGGTCCATCTACCACATCACCTTACCTACAACACAGAAAGGTTTTGCAATGCATTTCAAGAACCATATTCTTCAAGAACCATCTGCATTACAGTAACTTTTAAATGAGAAATGAAATCCAAACTGGCATTGTCGCCATCTTAGTATTAGATACTTTTCACCACATTTCCTATATTTTTTTACTCATGACATTGCTACTTTCCATTCTTTTTCAGCTTGACTTATTCGGGGACTATCCAACCTACGGTTCCCTATTAACCGTATATTTTTTCTGAATGCAACTGTCCCAACACTGTTCTCAAATGTTGCCAATACATTCATTGTATCATCATCTATCGATGCCCTCAAGATCAAATTGCAGTTCTCCCCAAAGCATTGCAACCCGAACAGTATTTTTCTTCTAGGCTCAGTGTTTTTGTTGATAGCCCCCTCAGTGTGTGCAATTGTGTCCCCCTGTTTTTGCACTGGGAAACTAACCAGTGGCGCGTGGGTGACTGAAAATTTACGAGGGTAGCTTCTCCTCATCCTCCTCCTTCTTCTTCTTATTTTTCTTCCCCTTTTGCAGTTTCTTTCGCTTCGACTTCCTTTTTTATTTATTTGTGACAGTGTCGGTAGCCCCCGGGCTTTGGGGAGCCAACCCCTCAAAAGGCAGCAAAAATAAGAGAAAATACTCGATTCGCTTGCTTCAAACAGTATTATCCGAAGGTCATTGGGCCTGCCTTTGACTTCTTTATCTGCTGTGTACCTCCTTCTATCGCATGTGCACGATTCTGAGTCATGAGCCCACGAATTTCTCTTTTTCAGTTTCCTTAGGTTCTTGTGATTTTCGGACTCCTTCTTTCCTAGTTTATATAATTTTCGCTATCCTTCCTTATATTCCCCTCTATCTTGTCGTGTTTATACATCTGCAACTTCTTTCATTATTCTTCTTCACCTCCATATTGTTACAATATTCATACTGAGTAGAAGTAATGTCGAGAAGGGAGTAAAAATGAATAAAATCAAACATTTCTTGTCCTCCTGTCTTATCCCACGTTCTCAATTCCTTCATCTTCTTCTCCCTATACTTCACCTTCTAGTTATCTCCACCATCTATTTTTTTCCTTTTCTCTCACTCATTCTTACTTACAATTTCTCTCCATCGTACCTCATTCTCATCTTCCCCCCCCCCTAAATATATTCAATTTCTCTTCTCTATTTCATAGATATTTCAAATGGCTTTCTCCCCTTCTCCAATCTCGGTAATCTTTTCCGCCTCCCATCTTCTCATTTTTCCTTTTCATTCATATCCTCCTGTTTTCCCAATTCTTGTATTTTCATGTTCCTTATTGTAATAATTATCAGTAACTCCATTATTTCCGTTATTTACCTGTAGGCCTACTTCTTTTCCGCAAATAATTTGATCTATAGAGTTATTTTTATTGAGAAATTGGTGTTGTACTGTTGGAAGTTCGATTTTTCCAATTTTTCAAAATTATTTCTAATATTATCTTTCCTTGTCTCAACTTTTCTTGTAAACCTGACGTTCTTCACCATCTGCATCCTTCCAAATACTTATTTCTTCTCCATTATTTCATAGACTATATCCCGGTTTTCCCCCTTTTTTCTATTTGTCATTTGTTCATAAATTTCTCTCAATTCTCTCTACCGATTTCCGTTTCTCCTCCTACCCTCCTCCTCCTCTATCTTTCACACTTTTTTCGATTCTTACTTCTTCTCTCACCCCTTCATTACTCCACTTCTCCTTCCCTCTTTGTAAACACAATTCGTCTTCTCTTGTGTCCCTTGAGGCAATCTTTCCCCTTCTTCTCCTCCTCCTTCTCAGCTCAGTCGGCTGCCTTTGACAACATACAGCTCCCCTCTACTCTCTCACTCTCTCACATTCAGACATCATGTCAATACTTGTCCCCTCTCTCTCTTACATAGGGACATCATGTCAATACTTGTCATACTCACTTGTCTCCTTAATAAGAAGATTGTGAAGTGATTCGGAGCCAAATGAAGAGGGACTGAATTGAAATGTACGACAAGGACATGTCTTGTTTCAGTAATGCGCTCCTCTTTCATATTAGTTTGATGTACTACATAATCTCTTCTTATTCCCTAATCATATTATCATAACTTCATAATATTGTATAGTGGGCCCCTTCAGTACCATGAGAAATCTCCTTGAAAATATGAATCTGATCTTTTAATTTTTGATTCGTGTGACAATATTAATTAATTATATCTGAATATATTCTATTCGTGAAGAAAATATATTTTCCCATTATTTTATTTGAAATTTTCATAATTTATGTTTAATATTTTGATTGTTTCATCATATTAAAGTTGTACTTTTGCTGGTGGTGATTTTAATTTCAATTATAGTGAATGTTTATTGTACATAGTCTACAAGAAACTTAATTTGACTACAGTTCAGAGTTGAAAAAGGATAGAATTATAATATTATCTTCTTTGTCCAATGACAGACAAGGATAGCAAACTTATCTTAATAATATGCTGATTAAAACAATAACAGACAAGGATAGCAAATAACTTCGTCCAATAACAGACAAGGATAGCAAACTTATCTTGATAATATGCTGATTAAAACCTGAATCTCACTAAAGCTACTTAGGCCAGGTTGTACAAAAGCCGGTTAAATTTTAATCGTGATTAATTTTACGAGAACTAATCAGAGAAGGTTTTTTTCGAAAAGAAGCCTTCTTCTATTGGTTCTCGTGAAATTAATCACGTTTGAAATTTAACTGGCTTTTGTGCAACTAACACCTCTTTTATATATAAAATCATAAGCCCCATACTAAATCGAAGAAGCAAGTACTTCAAGTGTGTTAAGTTCATCATATTTTTCATTTATTGTTCAGTTGTAGGCCTATTCAACCCATGTAGTTTAGAATATCAACTTCTATGAAATGTTTCTTAATTTGATCACCACAAACCCCCAAATGCCTCAAATACTTTGTGTTGCTGCTTCACGATTGGCTGAGGTCCCTATAAGAAGGATGTCTGTGATTGGCTGACAGATAGACTGACTCCTCCCCACTGCTTCAACTTTCTCTAGCTGCTCTGCCATAGGCTGAGCTGTGACGCCTCATTCTCATCGTCCGCATGTTGTGTATTCGGAAACGGAGTTTTCAAATCAAAGCTCTGTCGATTTAATCGGTGTATTTTGGAAGACGCCAACAAAATAATTTTGAATTGATAAAATAAATAATCAGACGGACTCAAGACAACCTACATTAACAAATTAGGTTCATTGAATTGCATATAGTTTTAGGCTATTAGCTATTAGCTATTATCACATTCTCTGAAACGTTATTTATAATATTAATCATATCAATCAAACTGTTTAAATAATTTATTGAATTAAACTAATTAATCAATGAAAATCAACTTATTGAACTATTTAATTCAATTGTATTAGTTTATGTGAGATCAATTATTGAACAGCACTTTTTTGTAGTTTGTGAACCCTAGTGAAGTGATTCCAAAGCTCACAAAAAGGGGCAGTTTAATGGAACCTCAAGCGGTTTAAAACACTTCCTTACTTGCCTCACTTACCTTACTTGCCTAATCTGAATGATTAGACTACTAATCTTCTGGATTAACCTCTCATCCAAGCTATCACCTCTGATTTTACCTTTTATTGATAGAGAAAACAACAGGCATTCACTCGAAACTGCTTTGAACACTTATTTGAAATGAACATTCCAATGGTTATGTAGAGTTGATGATTCGATTCATACACAATTTCGAGTTCAAACAACTTCCACACACGAAACCATACAATCTTAAAATGTATGAACTCAGGGCTAGGCTACTTTCTTGTATTTATAAAATAGAATTATAGTACCCTTTGAAATTAATATAATAATTGAATAAGATTACAAATTGTAACTACTAGTTTCGGTGATCCCGTGAGGGGTTGCTAGTCCTCCATCGGGTGCCTCCCCAGGTGGCGGATAGGGGAATGCCTCCCAGATATGGGTGGTACCGGTGAAATAAAATAGCCGGGGTGGACCAAAACTAGCAAAACGGCCAACGGCCTCGAAGGCGGATGAGGAGAAATCCCAACGGCGGAGAGGGCGGAAGAGCCTAGGGAGTTAACCCGAATCAAATCCAGGGTAGGTTACACTCTGTAAGCTGAGGTGGAAGCGAGAGCCTAGGAGATGGCAACTCTAAACAAAAGTCCCTGGTCCTCCAGGTTGGGGGTTGGTCGAGGTGTTAACTGCTCTTCACCGTAAAAAGCTTTTTGTTGAGAAACTTACACAACAGCCTCGGACGGATCGGAATTCAGGAAAAACAAATAGGCAATCGAAAAGAAATAATGATTTGGTACTCGGAACGTGGAATGTGAGAACAATGTTAAGGGCAGGTAGAATGAGTGAAATTGCAGAGGAGATTCTGAAATATCAATTTGATTTGGTAGCACTCCAAGAAGTGAGATGGCGAGGACAAGGCAGAATTGATAAGAGGAACTTCTCTCTCTTATATAGTGGCCATGAGCAAAGGTCTGGAGCATTTGGAACAGGATTCATTTTGTCAAAGAAGTTGAGGAGAGCCCTGATAGAATTTGAAGCACTTAATGAAAGAATTTGCAGAGTGCGCCTCAGAGGTAAATTTAGAAATGTATCAGTTCTATCTATACATGCACCCACAAACGAAAAAGATATAGCAATCAAGGAAGACTTCTATGAACAGTTGGAATCAGCATGTGCTGGGATATGTAAATACGATCAATTGATCATTATGGGTGACTTCAATGCACAGGTTGGGAAGGAAAGTTATCTTGAGCAAGTGGCTGGAAAACATACCTTACATGAGAAAACTAATGAGAATGGATTTCTACTCAGCCAGTTCGCAATGAGAAACAAGATGCAGATAAGAAGCACTCAATTCCCACACAAAAAAATCCATCTCGGCACTTGGAAATCACCAGACTCGATAACAGTGAATCAAATTGACCATGTACTTGTGGACTCTCGGAATACTTCATCAATTATTGATGTAAGGAGTTGTAGAGGTCCTAATTGTGACTCAGATCACTTCATTGTCAAAGCAGTGGTTAGGCAGAGACTGTCAATGATGAAAATACATAAAGTCACAAGTAAGAGATGGGATGTCGAAAAACTTAAAAATCAACAGAATCGAAATGACTACATTAGACTTGTTCAGATTAAAACCAGAGACATGTTAGGCTCAGATGGGGTTGAAGAAGTATGGTCCAAACTAGCCACTGGCTTGAAAGAAGCAGCAGATGAAGCGATCGGTGAAAAGAGATGGGTGAGAAACGAGAAATGGTTCGACGATGAGTGCAGAGAAGTAATAAGAGAGAAGAATGAGGCAAGAGCTCGGATGATTCAAAGGGAGACTAGACGCAACTGTGAGGAGTACAAGCAGAAACGCGCGATAGCCAATAAAACATGTAAAAGAAAGAAAAGAGAGGCAATGAAGAATCAATTGGGAGAAATAGAGTGCTTGTACAGACAAAATGAAACACAGAAGTTTTACAGTGCTATGAAGAAAATTAATAGAGAATATAGGCACAAAATTAGCTCCTGCAAAGACAAAAGAGGAAAAGTTATAAGTGAAGAGGACAATGTAATGGAGAGGTGGGCAGAACACTTTGAAGAACTGCTAACATCAGCAGAGACCAATGAAGATGAGGGTGGTCGAAACGGGGATGAGGAACCACCAATCAACACAGATGATGTACCAGAGCCAACATATGAGGAAATAGAGGCTATTGTTAAGCAGCTCAAAAATGGCAAAGCAGCTGGGGAAGATAATATACCTCCTGAAATGATAAAATACGCTAGTCATTCACAGTGCGGAACATACATGAGCTTATATGTATGATTTGGAGGAAAGAAGTCATGCCGCAATGCTGGAACATAGGCCTCATATGTCCCATTTATAAGAAAGGAGATAAACTAGAATGCTCCAACTACCGTGGGATAACTCTGCTCAGTGTAGTTTATAAAATCCTTTCAAGTGTAATCAACAAAAGAATGACAATATATGTAGAACGAATCATTGGAGAGTATCAGTGTGGTTTCCGTCCTGAAAGAGCGACAGCAGACCAAATCTTTACAATAAGACAGATCACAGAAAAGTTCTATGAGCATGACCTCGACCTACACATTTTATTCATCGATTTTAAACAAGCCTTCGATAGTATAATAAGGGGTGAGTTATGGAAAGTACTAGAGCATTATGGCTTACCGAAGAAGTTGATCAAACTTGCCAAAATGTCAATGAACAAGACTACGGCCATGATAAAAGTTGGATCTAGAAAAAGTAGAAAGTTTGAGTTCAACACTGGCGTAAAGCAAGGTGACGGACTGTCAGCACTCCTATTCAATGTTGCATTACATCGTGTGATAGACGTCATTGACAAGAGAGGCAGCATTTTTCATAAAATGTATCAAGTATGTGCTTATGCCGATGATGTAGCCATAATTGCCAGAAGAAAAGATATCCTCCAGGACACGTATAAATTACTAGAAAGAGAAGCACAAAAGATTGGTCTCCTAGTCAATGAAAATAAAACAAAATACATGAAAATATCAAGAAGTCAAGCGCGAAGGGTTCCACAGAGTCTGAGAATCGATAATAGGTTGTTTGAGGGAGTGAAAAACTTCAGCTATCTGGGTGTTGAATTGAATAATCAGAATATGATGAGCACCAGTATCAAACAAAGAATATTGTCGGGAAATAGAGCATACTACAGCAACATGAAGCTTCTAAAGAGCAGGCTCATCAGTAGAAGCAGCAAGCTTAAGATTTATGAAACCCTTATAAGACCTGTAGTTACCTATGGCTCTGAATCATGGACTTTGACTAAGGAAGACCAACATAATTTAAGTGTATTTGAACGAAAGGTGCTTAGAAAAGTGTACGGTCCTGTAAAAGAAGGAGAAGAGTGGAGAAGGAGAACCAATGCTGAACTTGAACTATTAATAAAAGGCCGTAGTATAGTACGCTTCATAAAGGCACAGAGACTAAGGTGGTTCGGACATATTTATAGGATGGAGGAAACCAGAATGCCAAAAATAGTGCTTAAAGAGAAGCTTCACTCAAGAAGAAAACAAGGCAGACCAAGAATTCGATGGGAAGATGAGATAAGGGATGATTTGATAAGGATGGGTTATAGAGGATGGAGAGGATTTATAATGGATAGAAACGTTTGGAGGAATGTTGTGGAGGAGGCCAAAGCCCACAATGGGCTGTAGAGCTAAAAAAAAAAAAAAAAAAAGTTTCGGTGATCACACCATTTATTTTATTAATTTCAAAGGGTACTAAAATTCTATTTTATATAAACCATACAATAATATTATTTATTCAATACTTGATACACCTAATCATGCAATGAATCTACCAGTTAATTATTCCAAAAACTGGTTACCAAACACTTAATTATCTATGAGATTGACTTTCCAGTTTGGAGCGTAGCTACTTGAAATACAGCTCTCCGTCTGATCATCGTTCATGCACACAACAAAGGCCTCTTATTGGATTTGCTAAGTAGCTGGGTGAGACAAACACGTCTGAAACCTGATTCGCTGTAATGAGTTTCTGTGGAGTAGAGCTGGGAAGGATGTGATATGCTATCTTGAATGTGTGCGTTAAATTTAGTGAGAACGAGAGAGAGAAGGAGTGGGCGTTTGTGTGTGTGTGTGTGTGTGTGTGTGTGTGTGTGTGTGTGTGTGTGTGTGTGTGTGTGTTTATGAGAGAGTGAGTAAGAATGAGAGAGGGCGAAGAGAGAGAGAGAGAGAGAGGAGAGAGAGAGAAGAGAGAGAGAGAGAAAGAGAGAATGAGAGAGAGACTGAGTGAGCCAGAGAGAACTCGTAAGAAAGAGAGAGAGTGATCGTGAGAAAGAGAGGGAGTGGGAGAGTAAGAAAGAGAGAGTGTAAACGAGAGAATTCTTGAAGAGAGAACGACGAAAAGGAGTAGGAGTATTGATGTACTTGAATGGGAGGGAGCCCTTCCATTACACCTTAGTCAATGTTGATGGAGCCCCAGTTCCAAAGTAAATACGAGAAGAAAACAAGGTACACGGTACAAAACATGTTTCAGTGGAAGAGATAGAGATGGGGGACGGTCGAGGAAAGGTGGAAAACAACACGAAACTGGTGAAATGAGGAGAATGATAGCAGAATGCACTTGAATAAGAAGATGCAATTTTTACTGACATCACATGTATGTACTATCTTCTCTAAGGTGATTGAATTCATTCTATAAACTGATTTGTGAGAAAAAATATTTCAAGTATGCTAGAATTAATTAGGGATGAAATGGGGTCATATTGGCTCCACAGTGTGTATAAATTTAACTTAATCCTGCGCGAGTTATGCAAAGTTAAGAAGACGCAATTTGTAGCCTATATACAGTACGTACTCTTCAAATTATGACAGAACAATTCAATAGAACTAAGCAAAGCACTTCACACAAAATACTATGACACTTGAAACTCTTCAAGTAAACTGAAACTAAACCGACCGCTACTGAACTCAAATCCCCTTCATTTTCAATGAGGCAAATATTTACAATATGAAAATTCTGAAATAGTTTGACGATAGGCATAGATTAAAATAATAGAGAATAGAACGAAATAAAGAGAAATAATAAATAGAACAAGCACTTCGCATACAATACTAAACCTTTTGAAGCTCTTTCTTTAAGTTCCTTATACCCATAAGAGTATGTTCCCTATACCCTTTGAAGCTCTTTCTTTAAGTTCCTTATACCCATAAAGAGTATGTTCCCTATATCCTTTGATGCTCTTTCACAAATAGATTTCAAACATCTATATTGAATTGAATGAAAAAGACTAAGAAATTGTCAAAAACCACAGATTTATTGATACTTAGAAATATATTATAATTTATTGATACTTTTCTAAGTATCAATAAATCTGTGGTTTTTGACAATTTCTTAGTCTTTTTCATTCAATATGAATAATTACCACAATATCAACTTCTCAACTACACAAAAATCTATATTAAAAAATATTGTCCGAACTCCACAAACAATAACTGAATTCACTACAACCAAACTCGAATCCTACAAGTGAATGATGAAAATATTTACAAAATGAAAGCTCTGTGATAATTTGCCGATAGGTTTGACATGTATGATGATGGGTGAGATTGATAAAAGCAGAGATAAGGGAAGATCTAGTGCTAACTTCTCTTTGATGGAAGAAACCTCAGAATAAAATAAATCTCTATTGTAATATAAGATTCAATCTGTAGTATGAAGAATAGGATACATCACAGATAAGACTAGAAAGTGCCAGAGGAGCATAGCATCTGATAAGAACCTCGGTACAATAAAAAAGCGATGGTTGAGATGATAAGAACAAATGAAAAGAATGAAAACATCGTTTATTAGACGGGGTTAGGACTTTTAAGTCCTCTCTAGCACTCAATCTCAATCGCATGTGGAAGAGAGAAAAATGCTAGTGAGTATGACAAAGACAGAGAAAGTAAGACAATGTGGGAGAAGGAGTGAGAATCGCGTAAGAGAGTGAAAAAGAGTAATAAAAGAGAGGGTAGAACGAAATACTACACGCATGTACTACATAAATACATTGAGAGACTCCAGAGAGCAGAAGAGCTCTGGATAAGAAAACTCCAAAAACACACGCACAATAGAAAGTAGGGCTCCCGTGAGGCACCCATTTGGGATTTTTTCTCTTTCTTCTTCTTTCCTCTTACTACTAATTTTTCTTCTACTTTTTCTTTTTCTTCTGCTTCTTCTTCCATTGTTTTTTACTTCACTTCTTTCTCGTCATTTTTGGGTTCTCAGTGTTACTTCCCTTTCTGCTTCTTTACCTTCTTCTTCTTTCTTCTTCTTTTTACCTCTTCTCGCTCTCATGTTTTTTTCCTCTTTGTTTACTCCTCCTTCATACAGAAATTTCTAGTCTTCCATTACTTCTTTCCTACTATGGCTAGTAATATTCCTGATCTCCTGAAATAAATACGCATCCCACTACATGGAATTCCTTAAAAAAGTTTTAAGTCTCCATATTTTTTCTCTCTAAATTCCGTTTTTTATCTGCTAATCCCCTGCACTTCTTCCAATTTCTACATCTTCTTGTCCTTGTTCACTTGTTCATACTCTCCTTCATTCTGTTTTTAGTTCTTCAAATACCTACTTCATCCTCCTCCATTTAGTGCATCTTATACTTCTTTCTCTCCTTCTTTGGTAGAGAGTTAGTGGGGAGGATATTTTTAATATTCTTCCCAAAGAATGGACATTGATATGTCCAAAGCTCCGCCAATTTATGTAGATGCATAACAATATGATTATTATCTATAGTTATTATATTACAAATTGCTTTTTCATATCATATACAGTTCAATAGTTATTTTCTTAGTCTATATTATGTAAATTCATCTATAACTTTGCTGTATTGTAAGCTATTGTATTTAAGCGTATAAGCCAGTATATATTGTAATCTACATAAATAAAGTACTCAATCAATCAATCAATCAATCTTTTGTCATTCATTTCTCATTTTTCCTCTATTAGGCTTCTTATTTTCCCAGTCTTCATCATATCATTCATCACTCACCCTCTTATCACCTCCTTCTGTTCCTTTCCTACTTTATCTTATCTTCTAAACTCACTCTTGTCATCCTTCTACTCATTTATCCTCTTAATCTATCCCTTTTCCTACCACCGATTTTCTTTCCTTCTAGCTTCTTCACTCAGTCCCTCTATTATCCGTTTCCTTGCGCTCTTCTTCTGTATCTCCCTTTCTCCCCTCCACTCCTCCTCCACAAACTTCTCCATCTTATCATTATTATTTTTTTCGATTTTGAAAGAATTTTTATTATTTTCTCATCTTCTTGTCTCTTCTTCTCATTTTTCCGATCTCTACTCATCTTCATCCACAATCCACAAACCTCCCTTCTTCTCCCTCTTCTTCCCTCTCCACTTCCTCACCATTCCATTCTTCGCCCCCTCTCACCCTTCCCTTCCCCTCTCCCAGTTCCCTTCTGCTTTTTTCGGAGCCCGGGCAATAAAAAAAAGTAAGGCAGGAAAACTGAAACCAACCACAAGCAAACCATACCGGGAGACAACATCATTGTTTTCCCTCATCTGTTCCTAAGGGACAGGGAAGCCCTATCCCTAAATGCCTGCCTGGTCCCTTACTCCCTGTGCCTTTTAATGCAAGGTGCGTCTTTTCCCTTGCCTGTTCCACGCACGAATGCCTCTAATTTCCCTCTCTCACTCACACACTCTCTTTTTATCTCTCTATCTGGTATGACTCATGGTGTCATTAGGAGAACGAGAGCTTTTTTCCGGTTCAGTATTTGCTTTTTCTGTGGTCTGCTAAATGGACAAGGAGCTGATATTGTAGATCGCAATCACGTTGAAGCATGTGCAAACGGAGCTTGGAATTACAGTTGAGAACTTTCATAGAGTAGTTCAGATTATTTCATTGACAGAGGCCTCTTTCCATTCATTGACTGATTTGTCTTTTAAGTTCGAAAATGATCTACCAAAAGAATATTTATCGTAGAATATTCTCCATATACGGACAGGTCACAGATGTGGCAAGTCACATTTCAGATTTGAACTACCCTAAATATTTGAGAAGCTATGATACAGAAGCATGGGCACTGAATAAGGAATGTGAGGCCAGACTTCAGGCGTCTGAGATGTGGACCTACCGGCATATGCTTCGTATATCTTGGACAGATAAAGTCACAAATGCGGAGGTTCTCAGACGTATGGGTAAACAACTGGATATTGTGCGTGACATTAATATTAGGAAGTTGAGATACTTGGGGCACATTATGAGAGGACCTAAGTACGTAATTCTGCACCTCATAATACAAGGTGAACTTGTTGGTAAGCGTTCAGTGGGACGTAGGAGAATGTCTTGGTTGAGAAACCTTAGGGAAGCATTCAACTGCTCGTCACAGGACCTCTTCCGAGCAGAATTAAACAAAGTAAGAATTGCCGTGATGGTAGCCAACCTCCGTAATGAAGAAGGTACCTAAAGAAGAAGAGACAAAATTTAGGTATTGATTGACTAGATGAAACAACATTCAGGTTTAGGGCGATTGACTGATTTGAATATTGATTTTATTTGCCTTGTTAATATTATTTCAATATATTTTTACTCTCTGAAAAGTACAGTACTTCTCAATTAGATTCTTTCTGAGGTTAATACCCACATGAGGCGTGTGGGCTGAAAGCAGATAACAGGGATGATGCTGAGAAATGAGTGTCCTTACAGTTTTCGATGGGCTCCGAACTTAGGCAAGGTGTACTTAAAACGTATTGTTTTATTGTTTCCTTAAGTATTGTTTCTCTTTTCTATGAGTTAGGGAAGTAGCCTTATTTTGTAGCTCATAACTTATAGTGGAGCCGGCCTCAAGTGATCACCCTTCCAAAAGAAGTACGATGTGTCTCCAATCCAAACGATTTGTTATAATCTTACTGAGTGTAAAAAATTCCCTTTCACTTGTATTGTGTCAGTTGAAGTTCAAAAATTGAAAACTCTGATAATCTGATAATCAAGTTCAGGTATTAGGTAAAACTTCCCCGAAATTTTCTATTAAACCTTAATTTAGTGCTTGACAACGATTTCCTAGATCTTTCCAAGACCTCTTCAAGCTCCCAGGTCTCAATTTCAATGCCTTGTCTGGTAGTAGAAATGCAGCCAATGATATTGACCACTATTTATTTATTTGGTAATACAATTACACATCATATGAATATGATCGGGATAGAACTTACTATTGTAAAATACTATTAAAATTACTATTGTAAGGCATAGGTGATTTTCATCACAATTACAACCACTAAAAGAGATTATGAATGACGTGAAAGAAGTTAAGATAGTAGTAAACATGTTGTATGAATGAGTGTGTGCCAAGACGATTGACCTTGGAATTAGTTGGCTCAGTAGAGTCTGTTGGACTGATGCCTTCATTAGCTGTCTCAAATGATATCCGAAATAGATTTCAACCTGAGAAATCCAATTCAATAATAGTGAATAGTCAATGATGCATTTTGTTGCTTTCACTTTGTAGCCTAGATTATTTTGAATGCACTGGTTCTCATTATTGTATAATATTTATCTGTTTTATTTTATCCTCATGAATTCTATTCTAACAATTCCAATACTAGCATTTTATGTGAATAAAACATTTCCCTATGTTATTATCAGATATGTTGAAATTTTTGACATAAATAGTAATAATATCTCTTTTCTGTATAGGGCTACTTGCAACACAAATATAAAGAAAAATAAAAATCTCAGTACCCTTTTTGAAATATTTTATCACAACATGTTTCAGACATTTATGCCATTTTCAAGTGATATGAAGTAAATAAATAAATACGTCTGGAAGATTCTTATTTTGATCATATGTTAGTGTATTCATATGATTTTATTAACTAACTTAGGACTGTAAATTCGCATGATTCTATCAAAAATGGGTTTATTGGTGTCTAATTGGATTAAGTTTATTATTATTTTATCTCTGTTTGCTACTTTATAAATATGAAATTATTCTTCGACATTCAGTTTTCCACTTTTATTACCATAATTTAGTATTTTCTTATTGGAATTTATATCTGTAAAATTATGGCCTGAATCTGTCAAGTGTTCAGCAAATGCCGACTTTTGTATATATTTTTCAGATTTTAGTGCTTGGATAATTATGTTCTCGAAACCTGATATGGAAATTTCTACCTGTTTGTCTGATAAAGAATTTGTCGCAATCACTACATTTGAGTTCATAGATTCCAGATTTTTTAAACTTATCTTGCTGTACATTTAAATTTGATTTTTTTTTATCAGTTCCAATTCATTATTTGTGAAATGCACAATTTGAAACCAAATTTAAATGTACAGCAAGATAAGTTTAAAAAATCTGGAATCTATGAACTTGAATGTAGTGATTGCGACAAATTCTATAACCCGGGCGTCTGAATCATAAAACCAGCATCTGATCCACTCGACTACGGCCACTCCAATTTTGACATGAAATACAATTTGCTGTATTTTGTTCTGAGATTGTTTCATCTAATCACCACAAAACTGATGAATCAATCTAGAAGCGTGTTTATACATAGCAATCAGTTATTAGTAAAAGCAGTAACAGCATAGAATAACCAATCTATCAGAGTATTGATATGCATTATACTTATTCAAACACAATTCATTAAAATGATAGCAGCAATGTATTGTATATTTTTATGCATGATAACAGCAGAAACTATCACTCATGTATTTCAGCGTTTTCTTGAATAAGTTATGCCTACCTCTCAATATGAAATAAATAATTTTATTAATTTTCATTGAACAGTATGAGATGTGGAGCGTCAATTGAATCACGAAATCCTAAATTGAATACAGAAAATCCTTACTGCAAGAGCTAATCTCTTGTCATTAATCTACTGTCTGTTCTAAAACTGGAGTTTATACTATGAGTATGGTTACTAAATGTTTACTATTATTGGAAATTTCAGTACAAAATTCAACAGTGTGTTTTCATTTGATAGTGTAACATCAAATCATTAATCATATCAATAGAAAAGTCAATATTCTTTTCCATTCCATCAGGGGCGCCATTTAGGGGGGCATTGGGGGCAGGGGGCCTAGGCCCTCCCCAAGGATCAGATGAATAATTAAAATTCGGGTCTATCTACACGAATCCTTAGAATCTCATACTGATTTAATACTTTGTTTAAACAGCAGTAGTATAATTCCTTCTACAGTAGAACAATGTAGCAAAATTGTCTTGAAAGTATGGCTACGGGTACGGAGTAATAAAGAATATATTTTTCTCTGTGTTATAGTTGAAGCTTAAATATAGAATATTGATCAGGGCACAATAAGTGAGTTATTGCATAAATTTCAACGTGAGAATTAACAAGTTGCAAGATGTCGCAGTGAAAGCAAAAGAAAGGGCACAATCAGACAATCAAAAATGTATGTACAGAGTTGGTGAGAATTATGGGAACAGCTCAATGTTTCTTCAGCTTCCTCACTGAAAGTTATTTCCCAATTAGAATATGATCCCCAATGAAATAGATGAAATTGTCATTGTAAAAGAAAAATGATCTATTTCCATGATTTTTAAGAAATCTGTTTCAGTGTATTCCTACTTTAGGGCTATATTTCTCTGTAGGCCTATATTTCTAATAAATATTTCATTATTTGAAAACTAATAATGTATATGTCTGTATTGATACTTCAACCACATCTGTATAAAACTGGAAAAAATGAAGAATATAATAACATCTTCGGGGAAAAACCCAGGACCCTCTATTCTTTGGGGGTATTCCTTCCCCCCTCATACCTCTTTGTTCTTGCCCCCCCCCTCCTAGCAGATTGGTGAAATGGCGCCACTGTATTCCATCCAAATGAATTCCATTCTAACAATTATAGTAATGAGAGTATTTTATTGTGTAGACTATATAATATTTCCGGATGACATTTCCTTTTCCATGTATCGTGTATAATATGTATCTTCTATCTCTCGATTTCTTAGGCATCTTTACGGCTCGGTTGCATAAAAGCTAAATTTTAACCATGATTATGCCACGAGAATCAATCAGAAGAGATTTAAAAAAAAAATCAACTCTGGTTCTTGTGGCATAATCATGGTTGAAATTCAACAGGCATTTCTGCAACCAGGTCAAAATCTCGTATATCTCTTCACATCCTTATTTTTCGTCCTTTCAACAGTTGCATAACATTTTTATTTTTATTTATTATCACATCAACAGTCCTTATTTCTATTCCTATATCAACAGTTTCTAAAGTTCTTCTATTTCTCTTGTTGCAGTGTTCAGTAGAAACCAGCAGCGGTTCGAATTCTTCCTCCTCATCGGTCAGCGAGGAGCGGAGGGAGGAGGACGAGGTGGGAAGGAGAGGAGGAAGCAGTTGTGGAGAAGAGGAGGAGGGTGATGAAGTGGATGGAGAGGAGGAGGAGGATGAGGAGGAGACTCCCTGTGACATTGGGTTGCTGGAAAGGCTGATCAGGTCGCATCCCATTTGGTTCCTGTTGGGGATACAACGGGCAGGCGCGTTTCATCTGTTGCAGGGGAAGGAGGATGGGGTAAGCATTGCAAAAAATAAGTTGATATAACTCATATTGAGGTTAAATATAAGTTTATAATTTGAAAAGAAAACAAAACTTTTCGTAGTAAGTTCGAATGGAATAATTGAGAAAATAGTAATTGACCGAGCGAAGTGAGGTTTTGCATTTCTCTTTATTTATGTTTATTTGTTGCGGCGAAATGCATATGTTATGTATGCGGCGAAACGCAGCAATAGATTAGCATGAAATTTGACAGGTATGTTCCTTTTTAAATTCCGCGTCGACGTATATACAAGGTTTTTGAAAATTTTGCATTTCAAGGATAATATAAAAGAAAAAGGAGCCTCCTTCATACGCCAACATTATAAAAATATGTAATATAGAGTAAAAAAATCAGCTGTCGAGTGGATTATAAATTGCACGCATTGACGCATGCAATCCAATATCTCAATGTAACTTATTTAAAACACAGCTGTTGTGTGAAATAATTTTTGCATGCAGTGAGGCATGCAATTGATAACTTGAAGTAGCGTAGTATTTTCTCCCGACTTTTCTCTGCTTTCAACTCGGTAAGCTTTTGATGATAGCAGCATAGCTTTTTACATCAAATTATTAGCATTGTCGAAACAACAACCCAAACAGCCATTAGTCGTTTATACAGCGATATCTCGCCGACACTACAGGACAGGACAGAATTTACTCTGATGGACAGTATTAGAGGAGACTGTGGTTTATAACTGAGCGAGTTCTACTTTTCACAGAACTACTAGTATATATTACAATAAAGCATTGAGATATGGATGATAGTATTAGAACAGAGGTAGATCTATTTAAGATCATACAGTGAAATAAAGTATGTTTTCAAAGTCCACTATAAGTCTATAACTTGGAAAGCAAATAAAATTAAGATCGAAGGGAGAATAAAGAAAAATAGATCATTGAGATATGGGTGATGGCATAGGTATAAAACTAATGGAAATTAAGGTTATTCAGATACAATAAATTGAATGAATATCGAATACTCTGATTGGCTCAACTCTTTTGTTATCTCTTGTCAAGTCTGTGGCAATTAATCATCTAATCCCAGAAATGTGTGGTGTGTCAGCATAGATCTATTCTAGTTCAATAACCCTGTTTACTCAGTCTATGGTATCAGTTATCAGTCAAGTCAAACGACAATTATTCCAATGATGTTTTAAAGTTGTATCCTGGATTAATATAAGTTTGAATATGCTGCATAGCAATTCATGTCTTTTCTACAAACTTGATCCAAGGAACAATTCCAATGATATCTGATCTGACATGATATTATATCAATTTCGACGATATTTTCTGAACAAACTTGATTCAACGAAAAATTCCAATGACATTCTAAATTCGTATCCTGGAACAATATCAGTTGGAACATGTCTCGTTGCAATTCCTGTGTTCTCTACAAACTTGAATGACATTTTTAATATCGTGCAGTCCGTGCATGGGCATTGCTCGATTAGAATTGTGAAGGAGTGATGAACCCCTTTAGTGTCAAACTTTAACCTTTCAATTTGAGCCAGAATTGAAGTGTTTGTCAACCAAAGTGTTTGATTACAGTCAAATTACATTTACATTTTTTTAAACACTTTCTCTGTTCAATTTCAGAACTTCGTAGTGCGGCAATCGAGCCAAACCTGTACTATGGCGATATCAGTTCGGTTGCCGGTGGGCAAAGGGCCCTACATCGAGCACTACCTCATAGAGGCCATTAGCGACGGTCGATTCAGTCTGGAGAGCTCAGACAACAAGTTCGAGAGCATTCCCGCCCTGGTCGCTCACTATGCGCAATGCTGGTCAGTCACCACTCTATACATCTAGTAGTCTAAGGTGTCCTAACAGAATAGATACCACTCTATAGATCTAGTAATCTATGGTGTCCTAACAGAACAGATACCACGACATAAAATTATTGGCATTGGATTGATGTGAAGATGAAACTATTCCCACATAACAGAACAGATACCACTCTATACATCTAGCAATCTATGGTCTCCTAACAGAATAGATACCACATACAGTATTGGTATTGGATTGGTGTGAAGATGAAGCTAGATTCGCACTCAACAGAACAGATACCACTCAATACATCTAGTAGTCTATGTTATCTTGAGAGAGCTGAGCTGAAGCATTTGATGTCGCCGCCACACTCTTGTCGAGTGCGTACAAATGACAACGAGTGCGAGAGTGTGGATGGCACAATGCCACCGCTCGCCTTCACTCGGCCCGCTCCGGTTTTGGTTGAGAAGAGACGAGCAAAGGAGTATGGTTCCCAGAGAGTATACAATACAATTACATTATACTCTACTTAGATTCTATACTATATGATGTAATTACATTCTGGGAAGCACTCTCCTTCGCTCGTCTCGTCTCCACGAAAACCGGAGCGAGCCGAGTGAAGGAAGAGAGTAAAAAATGTAATTACATCCTATAGTATAGAATTTAAGTAGAGTATATAATATAATTGCATACTCTTTGGTGACTCTTCACCACTGATATTGATGGAGCTTTCCTCTTCTGGTCACATTGTAGCGTAGATGGCTAGACGACTGCCTGTCGCTCTTTTTGGCCATTTGGCGAGCGACTCGGCAAGAGCATAGCCTAGGAATTCAAGTTAATCATACCAATCTACTCAGTAATAATAATGTGAAATTCGAACAGAAAAATTTCAATCCCAGTTCATCTCAATCAAGAATTAAATCCAGGTCGCATATATTATTCATTATAGCTCATAATATGGTGAATATTGTAATATTATATTTAGATGAATGATATACCTGATAGAATAGCTTGGTTCAATCCACCAGCTATGTGGATTGTTATGATTCCAGATTTTTGTTATTCCCTCATAATGTTGTTCGCCAGTAGGAGTAGAGACTTACCGTAACTGTTTCTAAATCTTAAGCTAATAATTTAAAATGGAATATTTTTATTCAAACAATGGTAAGTATATTTAAAATAAATGCTATTAATTGTTAATTAATCCAGACAATAATGAAAAGCTGAAAAAAATTTTGAACTCATAAAATATTAAGATGGAAATAATAGTTGTGAAGTATCCAGTTTTTAATATTTATTGGTACAGACTTAATAGGTACACCGATGAGCTCGTTCGGGATGCAGTTTACAATCTTTGGAGCGATGTATACCAGCTGCTTACGAATAACCGTTAAATTCGAATCATAAGTAACATATCTATGTAGATTGTATCTTGTTCTATGAGTTACATTGATTCTTGAAAATGAGCTTCTATGTTTATTGAAATATTTAAATATGCTAAGCACATAGAGTTGACGGATTGACATGACTCTCAATTCACTGAATGCAATTTTTGAGGGGAACAATATGGGTTTATTTAATATGGTTTTTATGATCATTTTCTGTATAATGAATAGTGGTAACAAAAGAGTGTCATAAGTACCACCCCAAACCGCCAAGCGAGAATAGAGATTGTACAATTGCAAAATAAAGCATTCTCAACTTTGATAAATCAAGTATCGACCTCAACTTATAAAAATTATAGGAGACAAACCTTAGTTTATGGCATAGGTATTCAATATGCCTTCTCCACTTGAATCCCTCCTCGATTATCAAACCAAATATTTTATTTGACTAGTCCTTTCAATCTCAGGACATCTACAGGGAGCATCGTCTAATAAATTACAATTTAAATGCAATTTAAGTGTACAATTTGTCTCTTCATGTCCAGAGATATTTCTTGAAAAGGCGATATATTTTGTTTTTTTAATATTCAAGCTTAGGGAGTTAACATCTAACCATTTCTTCAGAGTGGAGATGCCTCTGGAGGCGGCTCCATAGACTCTCTGCCAGGTGCTCTCTCCAAACACAGCACAGTATCGTCAGCAAATGAGAATACCACACCTCCATTCAGGTCTAGTCTGAGTATCTCATTTACATAAAGAAGGAATAAGATTGGTGATAAGACTGTTCCCTGAGGGAGACCATAACCGGAGAGAGGCAGATCACTCACACAGTCATCAAGTGTAAGAATTTGTGATCTATGTGCAAGGTAGCTATGGAACAATCTCAGAGTTGTACCTCTGATTCCTGCTCGATCCAGTTTATTTAGTAGTTGGTTGTGAGCCACAGTATCGAAAGCCTTGGCTAGATCAAGGAAAACCGCAAGAGTTTTCTTTCCCTTATTTAACAAATCTGCCACAGAATTTGAGAAATGGATTAGAACATCATCGATACATTTATTTTTTGAAATCCAAATTGGTGGTCTTCTATTATCCCATGTAAGTCAAAGAATTCAATAATTTGAATTTTTATCACTTTCTCCATTATTTTCGTTAATGAACTAAGCAAACTGATTGGTCTATAGTTCTCAGTGAGTTTTTTATCACCTGATTTGAATAGAGGTTTGATTTTGGCGACCTTGAACAATTGTGGAAAAACTCCTTCGCGAAAACATTTATTTATAATTGATGTGAAAGGATAGGCAATGAAATCGGCTACTATTTTTAAAGTTTTACTATTTATACCATCAATACCTGGACATGTATTATTTTTCAGACTGAGTATGGCATTTTTTATTTGAATTTCATTTACCGGTTGCAAGACAAAAGAGTCGGTCAATCTCGAGTTATTTTTCTTATATTTGAATTCATAAGCGGGCTGGCTGGTATATTTAGGTATCCTATCAGCATAAGTTTTACCAACATTTACAAAGTATTTATTTAATTCATGTGCATTTAATTTTATTTCATTTTCTTTCCTTTTCCTATCTAGTAGCTCATTTATGTAAGACCATAATTTTTTTGCATTATTCCCACATTCTTTAATTTTAGTTTTATAATAATCATCCTTTGTACGATTTATAAGATTATTCAGTAGGTTCCTATATGTCCTGTATTTATTTTTCAAGTTAGTATTGAAAGGTTCCTTTTTTAGTTGTTTGGCAATTTTATCTCTTTCATTAATAGACTCTATCAAGCCAAGCGTGATCCATGGTTTCAGTGGTTTTTTCTTATGATTAATTTTTTTTTCATATTTAGAAATATGTATATAATTTGTAAGAGTATTAACAAACCTCTCAACCATAGAATCAACAGAATCATCATTGTTCAGAAATTCCCATTTCTCGTGCAGTAGGTATGATTTAAGTTTATTAAAATCAATCATAGTAATTATATTTGTCTGTGTGACGGGAGTGTGAGGCAATTTACTGTTTAGATTTATATGAAGAGTGGTAGCAAAGTGATCAGTGATATTTAATTTAAAGACATTAGCTATTTTTGGTTCGATAGAATGTGTAGAATTCTTGAAGAATATATGATCAATTAAAGATTGACTATTATCCACTTTTCTAGTCGGAATATTAATTAAAGAATTAAAACCATTTCCATTCATAACATTCAGATACTGGAATGTACAGCGATCAGTGCTCAAAATATCGATATTAATATCACCTGCCAAAACTACATTACGATTATTCGGGAGAGATTCAAGATAGTTATTCAACACTCGAATAAAATTATCTGTGTTGCTGTTCGGAGACCTATAGACTGCGATAACTTGTATTATCAAATCATTACCCAGTTCAACAATAACACTCAGCGCGTTAGCTTCTATCAACTCACAATCTAAAACTGTGAAATTATATTTTTTGTTAATATACATGCAAAGACTATCGCATTTATTAAGTTTACTGGGCTGGTTTAGCAAATTGTAGCCATCTATATAAAAATTAATAGGCTTATCGCCAGAATACCAAGTTTCAGTTAGAATTATTATATCGAATGACACTTTGAAATTATTAAGACACACTATGAATTCATTAAAGTTCTTATAAATACTACGAATGTTCATTTGAAAAATGTTCATATAGTTAACTGGACTTGTTTCTTTATCAGTGAGTAAATCATAATAATTCACATCTTCAATTTCTCCCGTCTTAAAAACGTCATCACTCAGAATGTTACATAACTCGTTGAAAGAGTTCATACTAAATAAAAAATCTTATTCTAAAAGCTCCGGAGAAGTCCTATTCAACC
This sequence comes from Nilaparvata lugens, assembly GCF_014356525.2. Taxonomy (NCBI): domain Eukaryota; kingdom Metazoa; phylum Arthropoda; class Insecta; order Hemiptera; family Delphacidae; genus Nilaparvata; species Nilaparvata lugens. The sequence goes on from NC_052514.1 coordinate 12,676,889, forward strand.
CGGTCCTCTGAAGACTATTCGTTTTTTCGAGTTACATCGCCATTACCAATTTCGAGAAGATCATTCACGGTCCGGATTCTCAGTGCTCTAGTATTTTCCTGTTTCCGTATGTAAACCTTTCCATCTCTTGACCATGCAAATTTGAAATTCTTCTTCTTAGTGAACTGTTTTGCCTCGTATAGGAGTTTCTTATAGTAGGGAGATAAATTTTCATTCAAGTAAACTGGTTTATCAGGGAGATTTCTATTTATGTTGATGGTTCGAAGATTAGCTTTAGGGTCGTTTTTAGATTTTTTCAATTCCTCACGAAAAACTTTATAACACTTCATCCAATTATTCTTTATTTCTCTAGTGCGAAATGATACAATTAAAGAAGGAATTTCTTTATTTCCTGCTGGAAGTCGATGAGCGGCGTTAATATCTGTTTGCTGGTGGCTGATTTTAAGAGCTTTAGCTGTTGATGCGATGATTTCATGAATATTTTCATGGTTTGTTGAAGGAATACCATGAATTTCGATATTGTTCCTTCGCGAGTATTGCTCCAATTCACAGACTCTTGATTCCATGTCACTTAGTTTCATCTGAAGTGAAGCATTCATCTTTTTCAATTCAAGATGTTCATTATTTAAAGTTTCCATGGCTTTAGTGTAGTCATCAATTTTTGACGAAAACATTTCAATTTCAAATTAAACTGTAAATTTTATCTACTAAGATCTCTCCATAGTTTAGGTTTGGTATGTTTATGCAAACGTTCTTGTTTAATGATGGGGTAGTCAAAAAATGATAAGAACAAAAACGTTTGCATTAGCATACCAAACCTAAACTATGAAGAAATTTTAGTTGATAAAATTCACAGTTCAATTGAAAAATGATCTGTTGGATGTACCGTACTATTCAAGATGAAGCTATTATCTGATTGTAATGAATAAAACGAGTAAATATTGAAAAATATTTCCATACACTATGAAACAGTCTCCATATAATTGAGTTTCTGTTATGTGATATTAATGATAATTTTTGAGTTTATTTATTTTATTAGTCTACTTATTTATACAATATGACAATTTCCACTGAATCTAACAAAGACCCTAGTACAAAACAAAATAGCACTGTACATGATGAATAAACTATAAGTATTAATGTAAAACTGAATCTATAATAGTTGAGCACAGTAAAAATTAATGTAGATTATTACAAAATAAAATAGGAAGATAGACATAGAAAAATAAGAAGAAAAAAAGTCATAGAGTTTAGTGTGCTATTAAACTTTGATTCGTTAAGTTGTAGTTATTAAGATTTTAAGTTCAACTATTAAATTGTGTTTGTGTGTTTGCAGTGATGAGTTGCCAGTACAACTAACGTTACCAAGAGCTGTGAGGGAAGCCAAGAACCGGCAACAGTTGTCTTCACTAGCTCTACTCGGTCAAGGTAGGTCAAACTCAAATTGAAAATATTATTAGCTGGATGCCCGCATATTAGAATGACATCTGTGCAACGAAAAGTTGAGTTATGGCTTCATAAATAAGTTAAATGCCTGATTTTAACTTTATGTGACGACTCTGCAACCGGGCATCAGTGAATGATTGTGTCCCGTACAGTAAGACTTGAGCCTGGTCCATTTAAAAAAGGCTAAAAATAAACTTTCTAATGTTGATTTTTTTTAAGTTTTCAGATTTGTATATTATCAAGCTATCAAAATGAAAAAGTTTTCTCAGGAAAACATTTTTTTCGATCATTACTTTTTGAGATACGAGCGCCTAAAGTTTAAATTTTTGACACAGAACATTACAAATTCGATAGGCGATAAATCCATGAGATCTCGAGGATAAATTCTTCATGGTATTTTTGATTGAATGAAACAAAATATTTTCGAAAATATCAATTTTTGAGAAAGTTATTCAAATTATAAAAAATGACCAAGAATAACTTTCAGTTGAGTTATTTTTGGTCATTTTTAGTAAATTGAATAACTTTCACAAAAATTTTTATTTTTATAAAATTTTTGTTTTATCCAATCAAAAATACCATGAAGAATTAATTCATCCTTGAAATTTCATGGATTTATTTCTCGCCGAATTTGAAATGACCTGCCCCGAAAATTTAAAAACTTTTTACCCTCATATCTCAAAAAGTAATGGTAACTTAATTTGTTTTGATGGGAGAAAACTTTTTCATGTTGATAGCTTGATAGCATTCGAATCGAAAAACTTTGAAAAATGTCACCTGTAGAAAGTTTTTTTTAGCCTTTGCACAGCTTTAAGGCTTCTAAATAACTATTATGAAAATGTCACATATTATTTTTGGAAGAATATTAGTTTAAGTTCATAGACCAACTTTGTAACAAGCAATAGTAGTAAGCTGAGAGAAGCAATCAATTAGCTCAAATTTATTAATCACACAAAAACTTTTATTGAAGAAAAACTTGAAATAATACAAATCCTAAAAATGATGAACCTTGAAATAAATAAATAAAAATCTTTATTTGCAATCGGGGCCACGCCCCATACAAAGTCACAATCATCATGATACAAACAGATAAAATGCACAATTCATTCAATTGAGTGAAAAGTCATGATTAAATTGCTGCGATTGTTGAAATGTACCTTGAAATAATAACCTTTTTAAACCTTGAGCCTGTTGTTACTTTCCTAATAATTTATAATGAATTGAGAATTATTTTGAATCTATGAAATGAATATCAAACAATCTCTTCTTGCCATATTTAATTCAATTCAAAAAAAAATTATCTGTTATCAGGGTCGTGCCCTATACAATCTGTTTGTATTGATTTGACTAAATTTGACTAAATTTCTGTCATATTATTTTTTATTGTTGAAACTAGTGCAACTCTGTGTTGAAATTTAGTAAAATTTGCCATATTTAATAAAAAATAGCTTTGATTGAATTCGTGATCCTTTTTTGCAGAATTCTGGAGGTACCCTATGGCGAACCCGCGTCGCAACCTAGGGGGAACGGTAGGTGGAGGGGGTGACCAAACAGGAGCTGACAGCTGCACAGAGAGTCAGGCGAGCAGTCTGAGCAGCTTCGACAGTGGCTGCAACAACATGAGTCCTGTACTCGACAACCATCAACATCAGGTAGGTACCTATAGGCTATAGTCATGCAATCAATAATGGATATCCGTAGGCAAATCCTATTGTTCTTACCTGGAATTTATGATTTTTATATAGATAAATTGAATGAAATGAAATAAATTAAATAGGATAAATGGTTTTATGGTCGGTACTGTTACTTAAGGCTGTGCAAAGGCTAAAAATAAACTTTCTACTGGTGATATTTTTCAATTTGTATATCATCAAGCTACCAGAATGAAATAGTTTTCTCAGGAAAATATTTATTTCCGACCATTACTTTTTGAGATATGAGCGCCTAAAGTTTAAATTTTTGGAACAGAACATTTCAAATTCGGAAAGAGATAGATCCATGAGATTTAGAGGATAAATTCTTCTTCATGGTATTGTTGATTGAATGAAACAAAAATCTTTCGAAAATATCAATTTCTGAGAAAGTTATTCAATTTACCAAAAATGACCAAAGATAACTCAACTAAAAGTTTAAGTTTAAATTTAGGCGCTCATATCTCAGAAAGTAATGAAGGAAAAAAAATGTTTTCCTGAGTAAACTATTTAATTTTGGTAGCTTGATTATATACAAAACACAAAAATTTTGAAAAATATCACCAGTAGAAAGTTTATTTTTAGCCTTTGCACAGCCTTAATAGTCCTAATAGCTATCAAACCTCAAGAGTGAAGTAACTTAATGACAAAGTTACTTAATCTCAATGAATAAAGTAAACATTTACTTAATCTTAATAGATAAGTAAACAGTTACTTAATCTCGATAGCTAGGGGTGACCGCACCCCCCCTGAAATTACAAAAATTCAGCTCCCCTTGAATTTGAATACCCAAAATAATGTGATTCAAGATTTCAATAAAATTCTAAATTTCCGAATCTCGAAATAGGTTGTTGATAGTTTTTGATACTAATAATCAATTCCAACTATGAACAAAAAACACCGCTCCCAAAACATATGTGATACCATACATAGGATTCTAAAGAATAATGCTAGCCAGAGCACCAGGCTAAAATTTCACAAAACTATAACTGTACCAACCCTTTTATATGGGTGTGAAACCTGGGTGCTGTCAGGGCCAGATGAAAGTAGACTAAAGGCATCTGAAATAAGATTTCTCCGAAGATCCTATGGGTGCAGCTGAGAAGATCACTTCAGAAATACTGAGATAAGAGAACAACTTAACGTCTTTTCTATAAATGAAGAGATATCTCAGAGTAGGCTTAAATGGTACCAGCATGTGAATAGGATGGAGGAAGACAGGCTACCAAAATTGGTGCTCAACTACCAGCCAGTAGGCAAGAGAAAGAGAGACCGAGGGCGTCCAAGGATGGGCAGATATGAGGTTCGGAACAAGCATAGAATGCCTAAACCCTGGAAGGGAGAATACAATCAATTCTATCTGTGATAAATTTTTGAGTATTGCCTCTTAGCCTCTTGTTATTATATTAGCTGAAGGAGGTTTGTTCTGTAAAGCGGGATTTCCACATCAGTATCAGTGTAGGTGTCGTTACAGTGAAAATACTAGTAGTTCTGTGAACAGTAGACCTCATGCTGTTTTCTCTTCCAGAAGTATCTGGTGTCACCTGTTCTCCAACATAATAATTGACCGAGCGAAGTGATTGACCTAAGATTTAAGTCGATGGTTTTGCATTTCTCTGTATGTTTATATTTATGTTCCGCATTTACGGCGGAACGCGGCATGGATTTTCATGAAATTTGACAGGTATGTTCCTTTTTAATTTCGCGTCGACGTATATATAAGGTTTTTTGAAATTTTGCATTTTAAGAATTATACAAAAGAAAAAAAGGGCTCCTTTGAACGCCAATATTACCGTAAAAATGATACTATAGAATATTATTCATCATAGATCAGCTGTCGAGTGGATTTATTAATTGCATGCAATTAATATCTCAATGTAACTTGGTAAAAAATCAGGTCGTTTGGGCTGGACTGTTGTCAGTATGTCTTGAAGGAGATTTGCTTTTGATGTTAGCATTTTTGATGTACCTAACCCAACAGCCATTAGCCGTTTTCACACCGATATCTCGCCGACACGACATACAGACAGGATTTACTCTGATGGACAGTATAAGAGGAGGCTGTGGTTTACAACTGCGCGACGTCTACTGTTCAAAGAACCTCTAGTTGAATATTTTTATAGAGTATTTTTTGTATATTCTATTAACTTATTGTACTGTATATTCGAATATTGTTTGAATGAGCAGGAAAGGCGGAATGAGTCGATTGTGCTGAACCTGAGTCCTCTGTCGCCCAATGGGAATGGGGAATCGCAGCCCGCCAGTCTCATGAGCACATTCAAGGGATCGCCTGTCAATTGTGATGAGAATAAAGGTGAGTGGAAATGTTTTTGAAACAGTTCTGCTTCAATTCTGATTCAGTTCTTCTTCGTTACCATGCAGTTCTGTATATTATAAACTTGTTTATTTGTTTTCGCCCCACTTGGATGTAATGAGCTGGTTTACGTGCGTCATATGGAAGCCGAAAGTGATTGTTTTCTGACCAGGCCGGTAAAATTTTTACGGCCCTAGGGCTGTAAAATAACCTTGAAGTCAGCTGATTCTGATTTGATGTGAACATGTTTACAAAATAGTTTATGAAACAAAATCAGTTTATGCTTCTAGAATTGAATAAAGTTTTTGCAATAAGATACTATCATTTTATTTGGATGAATGAAATACAAATGAGATATTATAAACTATTCAAATTCAATTTTCAGAGTATAATAGAATCTAACCTCAAACCTCCTAGTAAAGCGTTTATCACGGAACATGGTGGATAAACGGAATCATTTTATGCTTCTAGAATTCAATAAAGTATTCTGTAATAATATACTATCATTTTATTTAAATGAATAAAATACAGATAAGATATATATTATAAACTATTCAAATAATTCGATTTTCATAGAAGGATAGAACTTCTAAGTCTAACCTAAACTTCCATTGACATTCAGATCACATCAGATTGGCCGAATTTCAAGTGTGCTAAAACAGCTGATCAAAAACTTTTTCAAGTGTGATAAACCAGCTGATCAAAAACTTTTTCAAGTGTGATAAACCAGCTGATCAAAAACTTTTCATTATTTGTGTTTATCATTCAATAATTAAAACATTTATAATAATATCATCTTATTGTCATTTGGATGAATAAAAAGTATAAACTCAACCTCTTACATAATTGAACATAATCTTTTAGATTATTTAGACAAATAAGAATAAAAAATAAAAATACTTGGACAATTTCTTGATATTCAGATTTGCTAGAGCTATGACCTTCCACTTTTGCTTTCGGAAGTGCTTATAATAGACAATGAGAATAATTATTATTCTCATATATATATTGTTTATTTTTCTGTGTGGCGAAAAATTACGTTCTCACCATGGGCAAAAATGTTTTTCCGGCTCTCAATCTTTTCTAGTCCTCGGCCTGCGGCCTCGGACTTGAAAACCGATTTCGAGCCAGAAAAGTCTCATTTTCGGCCCTAGGTGCGAAATATACTATTTTGATATGCATGTATTTCACATTTTTTCGTATTAAGCTTATTGAGTATAAAACTTCAATTGTGTTATACAATATCTGCCACAAAAAATAACGTCACTCCAGGATTTAAAGATTTAAAATCATTATTTTTTTGGGGCTGAAATAAGAAATATTAAAGCATGCAATTCGACTAAAGGGGCGTTTACATGAGTCAAGTTTGCTTGAATTTAAGTCTTTTTAACGATTGAGTTAAATGGACGATTTTGAAAACTTGAAGTCAAGTTGACTTGAATTCAAGTGTTCATAACCTTTTAAAAGATGGCCTATACAGAGTGAGTCATATGTATGGGAACCCTTCAATAAGTTGGAGACTGTTGTAGATATAATACTATTACTTTCAGGATAAGTTATTGGTCAAATAATTGGTTGATCTTTTGACGTACAACTGAATTTCAACCCCTCATAAGGCGGTGACTTAGGGGTTGTAACTCGAATATTTTAAATGTAAATACCCATTGTGTGGTACATCATTTAAAAGGCCTTCTCAAAACTACAAATATTACATAAATAAAAATGTTCTATGATACTTTTATTCAAAATGTTGGCTGATTGAAGTTTGAGTTTTTAAAGAAATAATTTATAAATTTTAATCAGCCGCCATTTTGGCGGAAAAATGAAATTTATCAATTGTTTCTTTAAAAACTAAAACTTCAATTAGCCGCCAATTTGGATACAAGTATCATAGAACATTTTTGTCGATGCCATCTTTCTTGTTCCAAAAAGGTCTTTAAAATGATGTACTACTCAATGGCTGTTTAAATTTAAAATAATCGAGTTACAGACCCTGAGTCACCCCCTCATGAAGGGTTGAAATTCAGTTGTACGTCAAAAGGTAGAGTATTTGACCAATAACTTATCCTGAAAGTTACAGTATTATATCTTCAACAGTCTCCAACTTATTGAAGAGTTCCTATACATATGACTCACTCTTTATAATTATTATGAATTGAAAAATCGAATCAATCTCAAAGTTTTCTACTTACTTATCTTGCATCTTAATTTTCTATGTTGTTGTTTCTATACATTCTACATTGACTGACAACGGTTTTCATCTCTTTTCCCCATTTTTTTAGGATTGTACATTCAAGATTCAAGTTGAATCCAAATCATGTTCAACATCTACAAAACTTGAATAAGACTACAATAAGATAGTGAATACAAGTTTCTGTTCTTTTAGACTTGACTTCAAGTTCGCAAAATACATTATTCATATACAAAGCTTGAATTTAGTAAAATTGTTTTACAAAAAATAGGGCAATAGCCTGCTTTTTCTTTTCTGGTCGTTGTATTGTTTATGCTAATAACCTAATAAATATAAGTATAACGTCAGCACATTGGTTTGCTATATTTGTCATTAGGAAAAGCATAATATAGCTCTATTCTTTTCCAATTGAGGATAGAGCAATCTGTTGTGTCTAATGACAGACGAGGATAGCAAACTAATGTTGATCAGATGCTGCCTTTATAACGTCAATCTCACTAATACAGTAAAACATAAATTTTACGCCATGAACGTGCTTTAATGACCTCCTCCTAATACTTTCCTCATCATTCCATCAGATTAAATTGTTTCCAAGTTGATAATAATATAATGCTTGTTTCTAATGATGGTCGTTTTGATTTCACTTGCAGTTGGTTTCTCGTCGCTGCAGAGTGACAGTTCGCTAGCTTCTAGTGGGATGATGATCCCCGTAGCCACTGAGACTTGTGCCAGAGCTCCAAGACCGACTCCTCCCAATACTCTGAATCTGGTCTGCGTCAACTCGGATCCTGCCAGCACTACTATTGGTCAGTTTGTTGAAGTTTTATTCTCTAATTTTATTGATTTATCTCATAGCAATCGCTCTACATTATGAAACTGATTTCTATTCTCAAGCTAAACCTTCATGAGTAGTTTTTGTTACTAGCAGTCTACTTCACGGGAATCAAAGATTTGTTTCCAAAAAGTACACCTTCTGATCCAACTGGGAAAATACTATTGCTTAGCAATTAAGCCAGGCATCCCGCATTATGAATAGGCCTAGGCCTAGTTAATCATCTTGTGGTTGGTAGCCCACATAACACTTTGGTTTTTGATAACTAGCTACAGTGTAAGAAACAAACTTCATGAAAGTGAATTTGCTCTTCTCAAAGTATTATATTATTTTGAATTTCCAAGGGCCGGGTTCCGAGTTCGGGATTTAGCTAATTTCTAGACTTTAAACAGCTGGAGTCAGAAAATTGGCTTTCCGAAACGGGGCGTAGTCGTTGTAAAACGACTAACTATTTTTAAATTGAATTTTGAAAAACTAGAAAATTGAACACAAAATAGAGATAAAATAGTGTAAAGTTTTAGCTATTTTTAATCATTTAGGAATGTTCTACTTTGTCAAGGAAAAACGTTTCCTGAATTATAGAACTGAGATTATCATAAAAGCTGCGACTACGCCCAGTTTCGGAAAGACAATTTCCCACTGCAGCTGTTTTAAGTCTAGAACCATAGAGAAACAATAGCGTAGGTAGATATCCCATGGTATAGGGCGTTTATGTCGCAACTTTTACTGTTATCTCAAGCCGATTACTGTTTATTATTGTCGAATTTTACTGTTTTGTTGGGATGAGAGTGTATGAACGGCACAATATGAGAGACTACCAGTGTCACACAGCTTCACGGGAAAGAATTACATGAACAATCGGCTTGAGATAACAGTAAGAGTTGCGACATAAACGCCCTATACCATGGGATATCTACTTATGCTATTGTTTCTCTATGCTAGAACTTAGCTAAATCCCGAGTTCGGAACCCGGCCCTAAGTATAATAAATATAACGGTCTCATCATAATTTACATTATTCATAATAAATATCTACTCATAATCATTAACAGTTTCAATAGTTTTGTTATTCTTTCTGCAAATCAATTCAATATAGAACTTCTTACATCTTTCTACATCAAAACAATTGGGGAATATCAGCTTTTATCACATTTCAATAAGACTGTTCAGTTATAGATGGAGCAGAGGTAATTATAAGAATAATTCTGTGTTCTAATTACCTTAGGTGGAATCAAACTGTCAGAAGTCTCAAATTTATTAATCCATCTTCTATGCGAAATCACGTTTCAACACTAAAATGACGACTTGCAGACTGTAGTAAGGTCCACGTTATAATGACAGTGTTTGATTAGCAATGGTATTGCTATCCTTGTCCATCATTAAACAAAGCTGATAGCGCTATCTCTTTCTCGCTTTGTTTTGCTGCCAGATCATCTTTTGAAAAATTAGAAATAATAGTCTAATTAATTAACAAGATATTTCATCTTTATCATTAAAATTTATTTTGAAATTATTGAAAAATGCAATTTCTCGCTTAATAAATCATAATTGATTATTTTAAACAAGAATGGACAGTTAATATTACATTAATAAACCTGTATAAGCTACCGTTTATAGAAGGGATTGATAAGACAGAGGATCGGCAGCGTTGTTCTGCTATCTGTCTCCACTACCATTATAACGTGGACCTCACTATTTAATACCATACTGTAAGATTTGCTTGCCACCTTATTAAAAGTTCTACAATTCTGTGATTCAGGTATTGATACTGATATTACTTGAATTGTATTATTGGAGAATGTGAAGTGTGTTCTTTATAAGATAAATTTAAATTTGTAATGAAAAATGTATTCAATTGTTATTTGTGTATTTTTTGCAGCCGCAGCTAGATCAAACACCAACAGCAGCACCGTTCAACAGCAGCTGGTGGTGGTTAGCAGCTCCACTGGGGTGACAGGGGGTAAAACACCTCCACCACCCCCACCGAGGTGGGCGAAGCCAGCGCTCAGCGGCCAACAGCAGAACTTCACGGTCACTACAACCGTCACGTTCTCCATGAATCAGGAGATCACGCCGCCGCCTCATGTGGAGGTGTCCTGTGTGCAGGTTCGTTTAATTCTATTAGAATTACAGGGATAATTTGGACGTTTTTCATCAAATTTGTTATGTTTATACAGGAATTAATTGAATAATAATAATAAGTTTTATTTCGACAAAAAAAACAACAAAATTTACATACTTTTTTAACGGTATACAATACAAAATAGCATCAATATTGTGCATACAGTACAAAGTGAAGATAAAATAAACATTACTAATGACAACTTTGTAAAAAAATAAATACGAATATCATACTTCTAACGATTGTAAGGCAATAAAAAATATAATTTGAAATTGAATTTAGTTGCACTGTGCAGCAAAAGTACACCATAATAATTAATTTATACGAAATAAAATACTGTATGCAAATGACCTTATTATCAAGGTCACGTCCGCATTACAGGAGCATCCCAAATAGGGATGATAGTGATTTTAATCAATTAATCAATAATCAATAATTTTATTCAAATCAACACAATACAATAAACATAAAATAAATCAAAACAAAAAAAACACAATCAAAAATAAATTTCTAATAAAATACATAAACAGGCTTCATGGTGGGGTGTGCTGAAAAGAAAGAAAGGAGGAAAAATACCTAGCCAACTATGGTTTCCCATGTAATATAGGCAGGTAGAGGGTATAAAAGTCAGGAATGAAGGGTGATGAGGAGAAGAAAAGGGAAGTATTGGAGAAGAAACTAGGAAAAGAGAGAAAAAAGTGTTATATTGGTTGGAGGAAGTGTGATACTCCCATTTTTTAAAGTGAGATTCCCAATTTCAATAACTAATAATGAAGCCGGTTAGCAGAGATGACTAAGGCGTTGCACTCTTCAGTTTGCTAGCGCTTTCTTGCGGTCTAACAAGATGATGCCTGGACCGATTTCCCCTTGCATACCATCAAGACTACTATGTGGAGTAATTTGTGGTCTATTGGATAGAGTACTTGTGTAGCAGCCAAGAGATCCCGGGTTTATACCCGTTCATCACCAAACGTTTTTGACCAGGTCACTCTCGTGTTAACTGATGGACACGTTTAATTGTCGGTCCCGGCTGAAGTATGAAAATCTTAAGGTACATTGACGGCTTAAATGATATATTCAGGCGAGATTGGACCTTTTTGTAGGGACTCCCTACTCAAGGATAGTATATAGGATACTATATACTATTCTTGCTCCCTACCAACAAAGCTATACGAATTCATCTTTCTCTCTATAAATCGATAAATAAATAATGGGAGTAGATAGTGTGATGTCCCATTCCTTGAAGTGTAATTTCCCCTTTTTCTTTATAGACTGCATTTGTCACTGTTGTGTTAATCTTGGTACTCAGCTATTCTGTGACATAGATGACTTGTTACAATCATGATCTCACGAGTTGATCCCTGGACCGATTTACCCCTCCCACATTTTGCATTCTCATTTAGTTTTCGGGAATGACTGAGTCAATTGTATTGCATTGATTTGAAACAATATTCAGAAATGTGTATTGAAAGAGTTTGAAATCGTCAAAACCTATTGGGGAAAAATCCAAAGATTATTTTCCCTAATTTCAAACTCCTCCTCAAAGACCTAACCTAACATGTTGCCCTCCATTTCTATTTTCAGAAGTTAAAGCATTTATTGAGTAAGTTTAAGAGATTGTTCAAACCTACTGTATTTGGTGAAACTATCCAAATATTGTAGTGGTTGTTTTTCAGTTTTATGAATTTTTCCCTACCGTATTTCATATTGCCCATGCAAGACCTAGCTGGAGAGAATAGATGCATAAAATTGTTTATCCTATGACCTAACCTAGCCGTTCCTTCTCCAGGTGACACCAAACATAACCTCACCTGACGACCGCAGCCTCCAATCGTCGGCCGACACGCCGGAGCCATCCGAGCACCCGGCAGCCATGACATCTGTGGCCAGCGACGAGTCACTCAACATGGCCGCCGTAGTTGCCTGCCAACGCCGCCAGACTGCGCTGCGATCGCCGATCACTGCGCATGCGCCAGCCTCGGCCGCCATCTTGTCACCGGTCACTGCGCATACGCCGGCAGCTATCTTGTCGCCTGTTTCCGATTCCGGTCGCCAGGTGTCGCATCGTCGCAGTAAACGTGGCGGCAGCCATAAGCGCAGTCAGCACTATCAGGAATCTGATATTCTTGAGAGTCCTGACATCTATTGTCGGAGTTCTGTTGCTGATAAGGTACAATATATATTTTCCAGTTCTATATGCGTCCCGTAGCTTTGCCTCCGTGACTTTGGAACGGCATATAAGTAAAGTATGGTTCGAGGGGTGATATTCACGGCTTTGCAAAAACATCAGGCTTCAGAGATCCTAGATCCCTTGATGGAGGTAGCTCCCTATAGAGCTTCCTTGAAGAAAGGTCCCTACACACAGAGATTCTCCATGAATTAAAGAGTTGTAAGAGTCGCAACGTATCACCAATAATGGGAAGAGCATGTTGAACGAATGTCAGCTGATAGGCTTCCACTGAAAATGTTCAAGTATGTGCGGGAAGGTATATAGCGCTTCTACAGGACCCGGACTGTAAACTGTGATGTACTAAAAAGAAATAACTCCAAAAAGCTTCTTGTGTATCTTCTCGGATGCAACACGTTGCTTGTGAGAAGCTACAAAACAGCATCTGTTGCTTATGAAGAGATACATTTTCAAAAATGTTCGATGTTTTTGAACGGGTAGTATTGTAGTCTACGGCTCTCCGCCGATTGGCGAAGGTATAGGACCCAGACTGTAGATAGTCCGATTTAATATTGCAATAATTATATATACCGGCAGGGTGAAGAGTGTCCAACCTTTCCAAAAAGGATCTTGATAAGTTACAAATACTCAATGAATGAAATAATTTTAAAACAATAAAATCAATAATCTTTAAAGTAAATTATATATTTATGTAAAGCTCTTTGTGAAGAGTGTCCTGTGTAAGAGTGACTCTTCAACTGATTACCATTCAGGTAATATTCATTACATCATTTGTGCTGAATTAAACAAACATTGAAACATTGCTATATGATGGAATGCCTATTCTCCCTAGCTTCCTATTACCTGTCATTCTTCAATATTTCAGTCAAAAAAAATGTTCTCAAACCATCACACATCAAATTTCTTTGAACTCACTTTTCACCATTGAGTGATTGTGAATTTCAACCTATTTATTTACTTACCACATATCAATTTATTGAAGCACTCATTCATTACTCAAAAAGTACAATGGCCCGAATTTCATATATATTTTTTATTTATCTCATTGTGGTTTAAAGCCCTCCTGAAGCTGTGTAGGTTCTATCACAGATTAAATAAGTAATAAGTAATATTTACTCCCTTTATGGTTCTATTGACTTACACGTCTTTACTAACGTTTGCATTTCCGTTATAGTAGCCTAAAGGCTCATTTGCAGATCACATTCATAAAAACCGTCAAGTTATATTGTTAAAATGTATGAATTCAGGGCTACTTATTTTTATTTTTAAAATAATATAGTATTTGTATTTTAAATCTATTATTTTATTAATTTCAAAGAAGGGTACTAGAATTCTATTTTATAAATACAATTTTTACTGTTCTAACTCAATATTTTTTTATTATATTTCTGTAAATTTCTTCATCTTACCATTATAACAAACATCACTGTATGTATATTTTTATACACTTGTATAAAAATACGCACCTTTGATGAGTACTTCAAGTTTCTTTAGTACCTAAATCATTAATAATATATTTTAAAGGTAAGCGACTATGAAGACATCTGGGAAGGTCGGTCGAACTTCAAACACCACCACCAGCCCTCATTGCTACCAACCTCGCCGTTCTCTTCACCGGACGAAGCGAGCCTGAGCAGTGGTACCAACCCAACGGGCTGCAAACAGGGTCCAGTGCCCGACATACTGGAACGGGTGGCACCCCTGCCTCCCACTACTGCCTCCAGTGTTACCAACAACGCAAACCGAAACCGGCTGAAACTCAGTCTGAACACTGTTGCCAACACTCCAGTCTCGGAGCCACACACACCTGAGCAGCCTCCTGTCACGGTGAGTAGTTCCAAAATGAACAAGATTTGATTGATTTTCATGAATTTTTTGTGCAGTGGATGAATTTATTGTAATACTGTACATACAAGTGCCTGTACTTGAAATGTTAGGGAATTCTGTTCTTCATTCAAACCCGATTTGAAGAAAAGAATCTACCCTGTTGCTTCAATCAGTGCTACCTTTAGTTGATTATTTATTTTTTTATTAGGTTAACACAAACAATACAGTAGTCGGAAAAGAAAAAACAGGCTATTGCCCAAAACTTCTTCAATTTTCTAATTTAGTCTCAAATTTTCCAAATATTATACATAGGTTATGTCCATTTCAATTTTCTACACCAAATCACAATCTTAGAATATAGATTAGAATAAAAAAAATAGATTTGGATAGATTAATAGTAAAACTTTTGTAAAAACATTATTCAGCTCAATGAGTTTTACAGAGTAGGCAGCCGGGACCGACGACTTAACATGTCCATCCGAAACACGGGAGTGGCACGAGAAAAATATCTTGCCCGGGCCGGGATATCTTGACCCGAGCCTCTGAATTATAAAACCAGCATCTAATCTGTGTATGATAAAACATACTGTTGTTATGAATACAGCTTGTGAAATTGAAATATACTCACAGGAGAAATATTCAAGCAACAAATTGATAAAGTCTCTGTATGATAGAACATACTGTTGTTATGAACACAGCTTGTGAAATTGAAATATACTCACGGGAGAAATATTCGAGCTGCAAATTGATGAAATTTCTGCACTAATTCTCAATTACGATAGTAAACGTATAGCAATTATGTAATTATTTAATGTATAGTAATAGTAATTACGAGTTACAATATTCTATTCTGAGCATTTTCAACTAATTGACCCGCTTTCGTAAGCTTTGTTCGAGGATTTATACAATTATTTGTGGTTGCCTAGAAGGAATGGGACACTTCTCGGCTATAATGATTATTATGTCAGGAATCTGATAATCAGATTGATTTTTTCGTTATAAGAGAGTTTCTTTGGTCTGCAGCTAAGAAGCTTCCCTTGCTTGAGATTAATTATTGTCATTATTGAAAATATTTCCCCAAGTTTGTCTTTAGGATAAATTTCATCTGACAATCTTAATTCGAAATATAATCGTCGTATGATGTGTTTGATTATTATGCACATTATTATGTTAGGAATCTGATAATCAAATTGACTTCTCGTTATAAGAGAGTTTCTTTGGTCTCCAGCAACTCCTCCATGTATACACAGAAGCTTCCCTTGCATGAGAGCAATTATTTTTTATGTTTGAAAATTTTTTCAAAAGTTTATGATAAATTTAATTTAAACAATCTTCATTGTTCGAAATATAATTGACGTTTGATGTGTTTTGTGACAGACTCCGAGCTTGACCAGTGCTCAGAAACAGGGCAGCCCGTTCTACGCGGAGCCAGCAGATGCTATTCGAGCGGCCGCCCTGCTTCAGGTGCAGAGGAGAGGTCAGCGGTTGGCTCAACACACCAAGAGTCACCGACACTCCGACCCCGCTGCTTTCATACAGGTACATCAGTTCAAGCTTTCACTGTGCAAACAGCCCTGAGGAAAAAGAAAATAACTAATTATGTTTATTTCAACCGACATTAGAAGATTTGATTTTGAAACTCTTTGATTGTCCCATTAGTTTACATAACATGAACAATTTACAAAATAATTATCTTATCCTTCAGAAACAATAAAGCCCAAAGATATATTACCTGTTTAAGAAACTGAAGAGTCCTTGCAATGAGAACTAAATCTCTCTTGGCCGTATTTATGGTGATTGATATCTTGGGAACTAGATCAAGAGTGACCTTTAAACTCTGACACCAGATCTGACCCATCTGGTCACACGATATATAATAATTCGCACTTGAGAACGTTCTTAGTCAAATATGGTTTGGTTGCAATCAATTATTCACTTACTTTTTGATTCATTCAAATATTTATTTTGTGAATAATTTCATAATGCGGTTTATCAAATAATGGAATATTGTGCGTGAAATTCTAGAAAAAATCCTCTTGATAGTGATCATCAGTAATATAATCATTACTTTTGGAATATTGCATTGTAATTCATTCTATTTTTGTTTAGTGGCCAGGCTTCACCAGCACGGAAGGCAGCTGCCTAGAACGCATCGACTCCAAGGAGGAGTTGAACACCTCCAACAGCACCGCCACCACAGGTCTCCTCTCCTCCTCGGTGGACAACTTGGTGTCGGCGCGACACGGCATGCCACCAATCGCACCAAGTGCACCAAGTGGCGGCACCAAGTTGAGCCGCGCCAAGCCGGTGCGACCGCCCAAAGTTGGTGGCGCACCAAGTCGGCCGGGCGCCAAGATTTTCAGCGACACGTCGTGGGCGGTCGATTCTAGCTGGGAGTTTATTGGTGAGTTGTTCGAACTTTTGTTTGCAAAAGTTTGTCTTGGAATCTATTCATACATTGTAGAATCTATTGTACTCATCAATTCATTTACTCATTCATAAATACAATCATAAATCATAATCTATAGATAGTGAAATCTCTTCATTCATTGTCGAAACTATTTCATCCATCAATACAATTACAAATCATTATCAAATGCTTCAATCGACATGACTGGACGACAGCAACATACCTAGACCAAAACTGCTCCACTCCCAAATTTTATAAATAGAAAAAATTCCAAAAGATGGGTTATATTTTCACTGCTAAAAATTTTATAAGTCTGAAATGAAGAAAGTGGAAATTTTGAATTAAGAAGAATGAAACTCTCAATTAGAGACTACTTCATGAATCACTGAAATACATTTTGTGTAATGTATTGTTGAGATCCATTCATTGTACCCCTTAATACTACAGATACCACCCAGTCCAGACTTTATTCACAAGCCATTTACCCATTACCCAATTATTTAGATGACCATTTCATCAATACTGTTGTTTATCTTACAAGTCAGTGATTTTGTGTCCTATGTTGATAAAAATGTTAAATTTCTGCAATAAAGTCCTCCTTCATTCTATATAAGCCTAATTTGAATACTTCTTTGCATAATCAGGAGTGCCCACCCACTTCCCAAAGATATTTGATTTTGAGCCCTTCCTCCCACAAGAATTTCAAGGACACAGTCTGCGTTCAACCCCCCCCCTTGTGAGTCCCCCTGGCATATTGTAGTATTTATCCATGATGAAAAAACACAAAAAATGTTGCCAACCGCTGTCTCATTACGGTACCTATCAACTTGAATAACATTACAGAACCAGGTTTCATGAGACCTCATCAGCCAGCCACATCTTGTAGAAATTAGTGGTTGGCATTATTTGTGTTTGTATATCTCCCATATGAATCAATGAATGATTCTACGCTGTAATATAGGCTATTACATTTTTCATAGTAATTTAAATTATTCAATATAATGTTTATTTGATTAATTCTCAACTGTTCGTTATACCTAATGTGATTCATTTTGAGTCTAAGCCAACAGCTGATTGAATTTAGTTTAAGGCTGTTTGGTACACTTTTTTATTATATAAATTGGATAATCTTTTTCAGTATAATTGTTAAGATCATTAAAAGAGTGAGAAAAAGTGACAACTGAAATTTTTAAGTGATCTAATAAGCGAGTTACGGGTTGTTCAAGTGCTAAATTTCCAGATTCTGTTTTCGTTCCAGATCATAAACGGTCTCGACTATATTATTAGAACTTCTCTAAAAAATTACAAAAATGTATCTTTCCAAACTAAAACATTTTATTCCCCATATCGTTTATAAATGAAAAAGTGACATTTTTCGTAAATTTGATAACTTGTTTATTTTGGCATTAATTGCGAGAAAACGCATATTAGTACAAAGCCAATGATATTCTGAATGTATTAAAAAAACCTCCAATGGAAATTTCGATACCGTTTATGATCTGGAAAGAAAACGGAGTTTAGCACTTCAACAACCCATAACTCGCTTATTAGATCACTTGAAAATTCCAGTTGCCACTTCTTCTCACTCTCATAATGTTCTTCACAATAAATTATATTGAAAAAGATTACCCAATTTGAATAAAAATAAAAAGGTTTACCGAACAGCTGTAAGCTTCCACTGTGCAAACGGCCCTTAGTTTATTATTTGATTACTAATTTTTGCTTTTATTCTTACATTATCTCCAATATTATGAAAAATATATTTACAGTAACAAGCTTCAAACCTATAGATGAGGGAATGAATTGGAAATTGCATTTATTCAAACGCTAATTCATGAATAATTATTATTAAACGAAAATCCTATTAAATGCTGTAAATAATCACCACGAAGACTTCTGCTACTGCAGATATTGACAACAGGGTAAACAGCTAGATGGGAATTCGATGAGCGCTACTAAAAAAAAAATTAAAACATTAAAATGTTATCAAAATTTTTGGACAGAAATAGTACAGGCTCAGCCTAGTTTTTCCTCAAATGTCATAATTGTATTATGATTACAGTGTTTTATACAATACATGAATGAATGATTGATTTTTTTAGTGGCACTCATCTAGCATAGTAATTACCATCTAGCTGTTTACCCTGTTGTCAATATTTTCAGTAGCAGAAGTCTTCAGGGTGATTTAAAGCATTTAATTGGGATTTTCGTTTCATAACAATTATTAATTAAGCTTCAAACCTTTGACCAACAACTGTCAGGGTTGAGTTACTAAGTTGATTATTGAAGGTTTATTGAGTTGACTCTTCATGTTTTTAGTAGTCAGTTACCTATTAAATTAAAACGACTTTCTAATTTAGTTATCTACTCATAAGTGTATCAAGTTGGTTATTTATTTATTTAGAAATTAGTTATGATTAGATAGTTAGATATGATATAATTAGTTTAATAGTGTGTAATGTAGCACATTATTTGTCAAGACTTTTTACCGTCGCACATTTGAATTTTTTAAACAATGGTGTATCTCGGATTGTAAAAATTCATGGCTAATGATGTGCTACATTACATTATTGTCGTTGACACTTTAGAATTTTCAAACAATGGGGTAACTCGGATTGTGAAAATTCATGGCAAATAATCGGCTACATTACAAGTGAGATCCAGGTTATGAAGTCATCAGCAGGTGATTTACATTGGTCTGCTATCCTCGTTTGTCATTCGACAAAGCAGATAGCTCTACTTTTCTAACTAAACTCCTAACCGTTGCAAATTGTTTATAGACTGTCGAAATATGATGAACTACCCAAATATTCCATCTCAATTATGAAAATGTGTTTTGTTGGAAAATATATTTTTACAAATAAAATAAATTTGAGATTATCATATATGAATTGCAATAGGATAGAAAATGCCTTTAACCAATAAATTAGAAAGAACAATGAAATCATACGCTATAATCATGTCTCAAATCTACAGAAAATATATGTGTATACAACAGAAAATTATTGTAATATGAGAAATATAATAACAGACGACAAAATTCATGATATAACCAGAAAGGTTGTCTGCAAGGATTCGGTATAATTTTATTATATTTCATATCTGCACTTCATTTATATCTTCTACAAACACAAAAGTGATGCAAAAATTTATACAAGATTAATTAAACGAATAAACGAAATGAAAATGATTCGGTAAGGATTCGGTATCATTCTATCATTTTATATTATCTGCACTTCATTTATATCTTCTACAACCACAGAAGTGATGCAAAAATTCACACAAGATTAATTGAACGAATAAACAAGATAAAAATGATTCGGTAAGGACTCGAGACAAGGATTCGGTATCATTTTATTATTCATATCTGCACTTCATTTATATCTTCTACAATCACAAAAGTAATTCAAAAATGTACACAAGATAAGTTGAACGAATAAACGAGATGAAAATGATTCGGTAAGGATTCGAGGCAAGGATTCGGTATCATTTTATCATTTTATATTATCTGCACTTCATTCATATCTTCTACAACCACAGAAGTGATGCAAAAATTCACACAAGATTAATTGAACGAATAAACAAGATAAAAATGATTCGGTAAGGACTCGAGACAAGGATTCGGTATCATTTTATTATTTCATATCTGCACTTCATTTATATCTTCTACAATCACAAAAGTAATTCAAAAATGTACACAAGATAAGTTGAACGAATAAACGAGATAATAATAAATCTATCAAACTTGTCAACTAAAGCTTTCCTCTACAAATTGGTTATTTTTACTGTGAAATTTTTCTGAAAACTCAATCTTTTTTCTTCTTCAGACAATCTTCTCGGAGCCGTGGGACAGCTCCAGATGGGAGCACCTTCTACAGGCGAAGCGGGAAGACATCAGTCAACCGGCGCAGACTCCAACCAAAGCTGAAGAGCGCAAAGATGTCTTCATGTCGCGAACAAAGACTGCCAGGGAACTGCTTGATCCACTTCTCTGTAAGTACACAATAAATTTTATTTTGCTGCAACTGCGATCGTTGATCAAATAAAAACAATTGATAGATCTTCATTACAAACTTTATTAACACATAGAAACATAGGAGAATATTCTCAACCGACCAAACTGTTTCAAAACTAGAACAAATTTGAATATGACGAACAATTTTTTGAAACAAAGTTACTTGCTTAGGCACCTCAAGGGACAGACAATTTTAAGCATTTTTTCAGGCGGCATTTTCAGAGTCGGCAGGGCAGGAATCTCATCGACTGACTGATTGGGTTGGCGTCTGAAAGAACGCTATACCATAGAGAAACAATAGCGTGAGTAGATATCCCATGGTATAGGACGTAACTTTGCGCATGGTTATGTCGCAACTTTTACTTTTATCTCAAGCCGATAGTCCACGTAGTTCTTTCCTGTGAAGCTGTGTGCCGCTTGTAGTCTCTCATACTGTGCCGTTCATACACTCTCACCCCAACAAAACAGTAAAAATCGACAATAATCGGCTTGAGATAACAGTAAAAGTTGCAACATAAACGCCCTATACCATGGGATATCTACTTACGCTATTGTTTCTCTATGGCTATACTCTGTACAAAATAACTTCAAACTTGGGATGGACATGCGCAGCAGAGAAGGCATGAAGCGGTAGGGATACAACGGCGGTGATGTTACCGTTTTGAACCGGCCAGCGTTTTCTATATTTCAAGTGAGTATTCAAGCGCTCATGTTAAACTTACGAAGTTTCCTCTCAGCAAGCACTGACTCGACTGATTCTAATCGACAAATTGGCAACTGCGCTTCCATCTATGACTCTATCCATAACTGTAATTGGCTGATCTCCCTCCGTTTCTCTGCACCGCATATTCCTCCAAGTCAAAAGTAATTTTGTACGGAGTATAATATGGTCTGGCCCTAAGCTGTAGGTCCACTCATTTCTCATCATCAGTCTCATTGTGCATATGCTTTTTAGTGAGGTCCACGTTATAATGGCAGTGTTTGATTAGCAATGGTATTGCTATCCTTGTCTTTCATTCAACAAAGCGGATAGCGCTATCTCTTTCTCGCTTTGCTCTGTTGCCAGATTGTCTTTTAACAATGTAGAATTAATGATTGATTAACAAAATATTTTTCCTTGATTATGTAAATTCATTATGAAAATTATTGAAAAATATAATCTATTGCTTAGTAAAATATAATTGATTATTTTAAACGAGAATGAACAGTTAATATTACATCAATAAACCTTTATCTGCTACCGTCTATAAGAAGGCATTTACAAGACAGAGGTTCGGCAACGTTTTTCTCCTATCTTCCTCCACTGCCATTATAACGTGGACATCACTATAGAGGTGGGCGACATCACTACACCTTTTCCAATTGTATTTGAGAAATTATGAAGTTAATTTGAGAAAGTATCAATTGTATTTGAGAATAGTCACTTGTAATTGAGAGAATGTCAGATGCAGATGAGAATAGTCACTTGTAATTGAGAGAATGTCAGATGTGGATGAGAATAGTCAATTGTATTTGGGAAGTCATCACATGTGATTGAGAAAAGTGAATTGTATTTGAGAAATCGTCAAATGTAAATGAGAAGATACCAATCGAAAATGAGAAAAATTTCCAATTGACTTGTCGTATGACTTGACTTGACTCTTCTGTAGCCTACAGTACAGGTTTGATTTGATCAGGAATTTGATACGTACACAGTATTCCTATTACTACCATAAGCATAGGCTTTGCATGGGGGTAAATTAATATTTTCAATGATGAAAGTATTTCCCCTGTACTGTTTACGAATGACTATCCTTTTTTATATGTATGTAATGGCAAGGCGACTTTTGTCTCCAAACATTTTGTGAAATATTGCTCTTGAAGATAAAATTCTCTATCTTTACGGAGCAATTGAACTTCATCATCAATCAATTGAATCTCTTGATCAAACAATTCGGCAATTCTTCATGGATTTTGGGGCGTGAAAATAATTCTTTTTAAAGAACTAAACTTCTTATTGGAATATTTAATTATATATTATCATATTATTTTATATGAGTAAAGTTATGAAAAATATAAGGACTGGAAGTGCTGGGTTTTTAAAATCATTTCCCAATTACAACTGACAACTTCTCGATTTCAAATCGTATGTTCTAAAATTAAAATGATACTTTCTCAAATAAAATTCACTATTCTCAATTACAAGTGATGACTTCTCAAATACAATTGACTATTCCCATTTACATCTGACGTTTTCTCAAATACAAATGACTATTCTCAATAACAATTGATACTTTCTCAAATAGGGTTGGAAAAGGTGTAGAAGAAACTTACTGCCTAGTTATCATGCAGAGAAAGCATGTACAGCTGTCTGGCATAATATTAGTTAAGTAAATACATCAATTTCTATTACTCAATAACTATAATAAATGCATATATCAAGAATAGATACAGATGTTTACTTTATTGAATAAGCCATTCCATCTATTCTATTCTATATTATTCTAGTGGATGAAGCCAACGACATATATAACCTATATAAACAATAGTGCACAGTGAGATTCACTTTATACTGTCAGCATTCCCCATAAATAGCTTTAATGCTTCCAATTAAACTAATGCTGACAGTTCTAAGTGAATCTCACCAAAGTAACATGTAAACAATAGGCGGGTAATATTCACCTTTATTCTGCCAGAATTCCTTACAGATATAATATCAGTGTTTCCAATTCAACTAATGCTGACAGTTTTAAATGATTCAGACTGAATAGTGATCTCTGGATCTAGGGCATTGCTCTATGCAACATGTGTCGATCACTCGCTTGTCGCGCTGCAATGTTTTGTTGCAAACAAACAATAGTTTTGTATCAAACAAACAAATGTGGAACCACTGCAAACAATGTAGTTGTTACACTTGTGTTGTGTCTGTACAAATAGTGACGCAGCATTCATGAAAATTGTGCGTAGGATGTTCTCAATATAAATGAGTTAATTCATGGAGAATACAATGTAGATTTGGTTGAGAGGAATGAAAAATCAAAAAGAGAATGAGTTGTAAGTAGTAGGACTTGTCTCAAAATGAGATTGAGGACCTGTTACATAGAAATTTACAAGTTATTTGTGAAACGACAATTTACAATTTTGGTTAGTTCAGATAAGAGGGGTTTCCCCCCTTAACCACATGCGAAGATTGTTGAATGGACTTGGCTGTGGGGTGGACGTGTTTTCTGATGGCCCATCAAGTTTCAAACGCACAATAACGATGCTTCTGAGAGAGAATCAGAAAAACTGAATTTCTAATCAGAAGCCATAATTTTCGCTAATATTTCTATCATTGTTAAAAATATCACTCTTTAAATATTAATTTTTCTTTATTCGCACATTCAAACTCATTTTATTCTTACTTACCCCTTAATTTCAAAGTTTTTTGCTGGCAGTTATCATTATCACCCTCATCCTATCATTCATATGAGACTGCATGCTCTCTCATCATCTTTATTGAAAGCACCTCCCCTTCATCACTTCATATATTCATTTTCACCATCACTTTCACCATCAACTCTATTAAGGAATGTTTAAGAAGTAGTTTTCTAAGTATTATTTTCTTTCTTTTCAAACGTTAGTTTTAGTATCTTTTTTTTGTTTTGATTGAATTGTATACTGTACTTATTGTTGTGTTAAGGAAACATATTTGGGTCATTACCTGTTGTTTCCGATGTGATATTGCGAATAAATAAATAAATAAATAAATAAATAAATAAATAAATAAATAAATAAATAAATAAATAAATAAATAAATAAATAAATAAATAAATAAATAAATAAATAAATAAATAGATAAGCAGCTGCTTCTCAGCCAATTTGAGGACATTCTGGTTGTCGTGACGGTATAAATGTCGGCCGACAATCGATAATAATTAATGATCACACAATAATAATTACAATCACAGCTGTGGTAGTCCAATCCACGGCGTTCTCAAATCGAAACCGGCAACGCTTGAGAACACTGTCGTATATCCATTGTGAAAAGGCCATTGGCGGACAGTGTCGGTCTAATGCCGTTTTCACACAAACGACATGACACCCAGAATGTGTGGTCGTCATTTCGTGCCGAGTGTCGATCAATCGGCCAATCATGGAATCGGACGACATCCCTAGTGTCGTGTCGGTGTCTTGTCGTCGCAAAATGAGCCCTTCTAAAAAAATTCGACATTATCATAAAGCATATCCCAGCTTCTGATTGGACTTGAATTTATATTGTTGGCTTGAGTCTGAGAGTTGACTGACCGTATTTCGAAAATTCAAATTCAAATTCATTTATTTGCCATAAAATAATACAGATTGATAAAATAAATATTCTAACTTACAAAATGGCACTACCGGCAAAGAAAACTTGTGCGCCGGCAGTGAGTTCGAACAACTAGGTACAGCAAACATGTCAATAGAAAGAAAAAGAGCTTATTCAAACCACTAGAATAACTAAAATTATGGAAACCAGGTCACATCTCAAAACTTACAAACGATAAGACAAAGTAACAAAATCACAAGCAAATGACAAACTTGAAAAGACCAATTCAAGGAAGCCATGACAATTTTTTTTTAATTTATAAGACAAGAATGAAACACTACATAATAAAAAAGTTCGATAATAAGGATACAACAATGTTTTTGAACATCAATAAAAATGAAAATCATTCAGAGTTATAGACTTTTTTGCTTAGTATAATGCCCGCGTGCACTCTAGGCTTGTACGTGTGTAA
Organism: Nilaparvata lugens; assembly: GCF_014356525.2. Lineage (NCBI taxonomy): Eukaryota > Metazoa > Arthropoda > Insecta > Hemiptera > Delphacidae > Nilaparvata > Nilaparvata lugens. The sequence goes on from NC_052514.1 coordinate 12,702,663, forward strand.
TGAGACTGATGATAATAAGAGATAAGTGAACCAATACTCTGTACAAAATTACTTCCAACTTGGATGGACATGCGCAGCAGAAAAGGCATACAGTGACAAGGATACAACGGCGGCTATGTTTCCGTTTTGAACCAGCCAGCGTTCTCTAATTTCCAGTGAGTATTCAAGCTCTCATGATACGCACACGATGTTTCCTCTCTGGAAGCGCTCAGTCGACTGAGTCTAATCGACAAATTGGCAACTGCGCTTCTTCCTATGACTGTAATTGGCTGATCTCCCTCCATTTTTCTGCGCCGCAAATTCCTCCAAGTCTGAAGTAATTTTGTACGGAGTATAGTTTGAGGTGAGCTCCGTACCACCGGAAAGTGATTTTTAAACTCATGAATTATATTGAGAGGGGTTTGCTCTTCAAATGGTCACCCTTATGACGGGAGTAGCAAGCGCATGGAACTTAACTTATTTTATCGATAGCTTATCAGTACATCCACATAGCCATTAGTTTTCCTTTTATCTCAATTATTCTTGGCATCAGAAAATAAGTATTTTTCCAATAATGATTGTAAAGGCGCACTTACTGTGAAACGTTATCACTTCCATTCAGCAACCTACATGAAGCCCCAACAATTAGTTTCAATTGAACAGATTTTTATATTTTTCAACCATTTCAATGCATCTGATGGCGCCTATATTGAGCCTAATATTTGAGTTTGTATCTTTGACTTGTGATCTTTGTACTTGACGCATGTAATTAGCATTGAAATAATTGTCGGGGGTCATGAACAGTGTTTTATAAACATAATAATTTTGTAAATATTAGCTCGAGTAATGTAAATATGATCTTAACGTTCATCAGCTTAGAAAATCGACTCTATTTCAAAGTCCTCTACCTAGAGTAGAAGATAGTTCGAACTCCTTTTATTGATCAGCAGTTAATCTCCAATATAATCTCATTCAAACAATACAGGTCTGAGAAGCTAAGCAACAGAATATTATGATATTCTTCATTACCGTATATTTTATAATGAGGAATTTGTCACGTCTTCACATCAAAGTCATTACATCATGACTTTGACTCATCAACTTCCTTATTGATTCAAATTTATTTGTTTTTATAAACTCATCAATGATGTTTAGGATTTCTCAGCAGATAACAGTATCAGTGTCTGAGTATTTGTTTGTTTTGTGTTTGAACAGATTTAACTAATATTTTATTGTTTTAATGACAATATCTATGGTATTTGTCAAAGTCTAGTGTCTAGAATGTCACCTATCTGTAACGGAATTGGAAATATTTCTTTGAGTAATTTTATCTTTACACGGACAAATCATCCACGCAGGGAGTATATTATTTATGTATTGTTGTTACACTATTATTTTGTCAATATATATATATATATATATTATATATATATATATATTATATATATATATATAAAATCTTTCCTTCAAGTCAAAACGACTGTAATCTCGCATGATATAATATAAAATGTAAAGTTGGTGGTAGAAAGGAGGATTCTCCAGATAATGCAGAACAATCTAGTCACATCTTTCATGCTTTTTAATTAGGTTCAGCGTCCAAAAACTTGAACTGATTTTTTGCAACCCCTTTAAACTCTTTATCAATACAGTCCGGAGGACTAGAGTTTGAAAAAATAGGCCAAAGATTGGAGTTGAATTTCAAAGTTAGAAACTACTAATTCTTCATATAGGATGTGTTATCTTATGGAAAATTAATTGCCCATACATTTTTGAATTTTGATAACTTTATAAAATGGTAGAGACTTTTCTAGATGTGTCATCGACTCAGTGATTTATATTGATTCAACGAGCCGTTACTAAATCGATTACAATTTTCTGGCTTGCAATGCATTAATGGCTGAATATAGTTTTTGACCTTATGACTTCTGATAACTGAGAATAATTACTATCACTTTGGCGTCAAATAACTCTAGAGATAATATTATTACCAGACTAGTTATACTGCAGCTCTTTTCCCTTTCCGTCAGCCATTTATTTTATCCTCTTCTTTCCCCTTTCTTCTTCTCCTTCTCCTCATCTTTCTTCTCCTTCTCCTCCTCCTCCTCCTACTCCTCCTCCTCCTCCTCCTCCTCCATCTAATCCTTTTCCTCCCCCTCCTCCCGTCTACTCCTCCTCTTCCTCATCGTTCTTATTCTTCTTCCAGCTATCATTATCATTTCTAACCTAGAATATCCCTCTAGCGTCTAGCCTCTATGAAAAAGTTAAATTTAAATCTGATTATGATAATAGTGGTAATGCTATTATTGGTCTTGAAATTCTAGCACCGTACTATCTGTTGAATGAAAACTTTGCCCCCATTAACAATAGGTTTGACTATTCTGTTCTACTCACGTTTTTAAGTCATGTGAAATGCTTTCAAATAGCTCCTATGGGTTATCGAGAATTTGGAAATATTGGGATCCATTCATGAAGTTGTACTGTTCCATTTATACAAGGACATAAGAAGCCTTGTCGATTCAAGTAGAATGTTATAATGTCACTCGAAGTAAGGGCTTAGATTTTACTCATTCTGACATCAAATCATTCTACCCTGACGTCTTGATCTTATCGAATATCATACATTCAAATCATAAACACCTTTGGCATTATTATACATTTATTATGTACTAGTCGTCAGGCTCGCTTCGCTCGCCATATCCCTCTAGCCAGGGGGCTCCGCCCCCTGGACCCCCGACTGGATCGTCCAAGAATAGGATAAGCAGGCTCGCTTCGCTCGCCTGCATTTTTCATTTGGGCATTTTTATCATATGTTAGGAGAATCCAGTCGGGGGTCCAGACTAAACGGCTGGCTAAACGGATATGGCGAGCGAAGCGAGCCTGACTGCTAGTAATATAATATTCCCAGGATTGAAATAGCAGTGCCCAATAAATTTTTCCGCGATAAATGCATTTAAATCTTCAACTTGGTGCCAACCTAACAAAGTCAACTCAACTTAATGCCAACCTGACAAAATTATTAATTTAGTTCCCAGTTAACAACTGTTTCGAAGAAATACTCTATCTAGATTATAGTTCTATAGTAACATATGATATGGAAATTTCAATTTTAATCAAGAGATTGGGAGAAGAAGAATATACATGCTAAAAGACGAACTTTAAACCCTTAAAAACAACCCTTAGAGTTAAAATATTGCCAGAAGATTTCTTAGTGCGCCTCTAAAGGGCCAACTTAACATACCTACCAAATTTGAACGTTTTTGGTCCGGTAGATTTTTAGTTATGCGAGTGAGTGAGTGAGTGAGTCAGTCAGTCAGTCAGTCAGTGAGTGAGTGCCATTTCGCTTTTATATATATAGATAGTAAGTAGACATTATAAAAAATTAAGGTTTGACAATATCATACAATTTTCAAGGAAACTGAAATGAGATGAAAAGTTTCCAGTCCTTCTGGAGCATGTTTTACTACTTTCCTTGCCTTATTACTGCAGATGGAAACTACTGAGATATTGTAATTATTCAAATGCTAATGAATTAATTATTATTATTAAACGAAAATCCAAATTAAATGCTGTAATTCACTCTGAAGATTTCTTCTACTGCAAATATTGACAACAGGGTAAACAGCTAGATGGAAATTCTATGAGCGCTACTATTCAAAAACTATTTGTCAGCCCGGGAATCGAACCCAGTACCTCCTAATTGCCGGTCAGGAATGCTTACCCTTACACCAAACTGACAATCTCTGGATAGCAGCGCTCATTTTATTGGAAGCCAGTCTACAGATGGAAATTACTGAGATATTGCAATTATTCAAATGCTAATGAGTTTATTATTATTAAACGAAAATCCAAATAAATGCTGTAATTCACCCCGAAGACTTCTGCTACTGCAAATATTGACAACCTATTACCTTAGGTAAGGAAAGAATTGCTTTCCAAAAAAATTGAGGTCCCCTAATTTCAAGTTTTCTATACGTTTCAAGGTCCCCTGAGTCCAAAGACATGATTTTTCATATTTATAAACGTCTCATAATGTTCCAAATTGTGAAAAATAACACTTGTTTGACTCTTGAATATTTATGCTTGATATTACATTTGAAGTTATATAAACATTATATAACAAATTTTTAGCTTTGATTGACAATTTTATCAATTCATTGTTAGGAAAATAGAAATTACAAAACTAATGTCGCTGTAGTGATTTTTACGCTAAGACTTGTGACTTTTTGCTACAAAAAACTGCATTGTAATAATAATAATAAGTCATACTCTATATGAAATAGTATTGCGACTTGGAGTTGCATGATATGAATGGAGTAAGAGAATGTGATGGTTCATTGCAATGGCAAGAGATTATATTATCAAATAATTCTTCAACGTTAGTTTTTAATTGTGAGACAATGGCACATATATCTATGATTGAATAAATTGAACTAATTAAATTGGAAGGTTCAATAGAGTCAGTGTAAACACTAATATTTTCATGGATGGCTCGGGGTTTTTATATTCTATGGTCTAATGAAGCTATTAGTAGCAAATTTAATTTTTCAGCTATTTTATAGATCAGCTAATAGATAATTTATCTACTGACAAAAGCCTTTCAACATCAGAAAAAGAACTATACCAAGTGATCAATTTGAAACTACAGACAAAAAAATACAAATTGATGTAACATTTATTAAGTTTTCATCACTCAACAAGTCTTCATGAATCTGCTCTTCAATCATTATAATTATCTGCATGTATATTATATATCCCTTCTACATAATTATTCTTCTTCTTCTTATTGTGCCTGTCCGCTACGAACGTGGGCAATCAACATGGCGATTTTCACTTTATCCACGACAATACGAAATATTTCTATGGAGCTTTTTCCACACCAGGATCGGATGTTGTTTAGCCAAGAAATTCTTCTTCTACTTGGGCCGCTCTTTCCAAAAATCTTTCCTTGGAGTATCACTTGTAATAGAGAATATGTTACGTCGTTTCTCATTACATGTCCCAGATACTGGATCTTTTTGCATTCAATGGTGGTGATTTTCTCAATGTCATATACATACTTATTATATATACATTCTATACTATACTATACATACTATACTTATATCATATACATACTATATACAATGTCATGACATACTTATTACTGCTACTCAAATTTGTATTGCTGTGAATCATGTAGGTTATTTCAACTACACCCCTGCATCATACCATCATTAAATTCAATACCTTACATCTATTTAAACTATTAGTCCCAATCTATGATCTACTTCTACTCTAACCATATCCCTCCCCGTTTACTACTATATCCACTCTACACACAGATCAAACTTCATTCACAACCACTATCTAACAAGTTACGTCACAACAAATACTACAAACTATTTACAACTGCACATGCGCAAGTTTTTTAATCACTTTCCAACGACGCTCTGTTCAATTGCCAGTTCGCGTCTATCGCTTGCAGCGGTCACATCTTCCCACATTTTTCGTCTCCGTTTCTTCCCCAGGTTCACATATTTTTCATCTCAAGTTCTGTAATTTTTCTACAAGTTTCACTAGTTGTTCTAACAAACTGAATCGTGTTTTTCCACATCTTTTCCCACGTCTTGGTTTCGTTTAACAAGCTTCACCAGCTATCAACAAATTTGATAGTGGTAGTCTTCCGGGATCGTTCGTTTTTTTGTAACTAACTTTTTCACAAGTGGCGAAAATTCCTCAATTTTCCGGTAGTCCTGACAGTTTTCCCGAGCGCTTTTCTCACCGCTGTTGTTTCCAATTTGGATGGCGAAACCTTTTCATCTAGCCGTAGCCCGCGGCATCAACTACACTGACAAGGACTACAACTACTTCAGCCAGCGATTCGCATACTTCTGCTACTTCTTCTTCTGCGTTTTCTTCTTCCTGACGATTCCGAGCCGTGTGCGGGTTGCAGACGAGTTGCAAGGTGGTCGCGTAAGGGGTGCGAACGAGTTGCTATCTGGTCGCGTAAGGGTTGCAAACGCGTTGCCATGTCCTCTCCCACAGTTGCAGTCGTGAAGCGCTTGGCCAGATGGATGAGAGATATATCGAAGAAATTGGCTAAGAAAATTGGCAAAAAGTTTGCTCGTAAGTGTTGAGTCTACCTCATTTTATTATTTGTTGTCATTTCTCCACCAACTCCACCTAAAACCATATCAAGTATCAATTAAACTCACTTCCATTCGGGGTTTTAAACCTAAATTTTCAAAACAGTTTTTTTAATGTTGTCAATAGTTCATTTAAGATGAGGTACCTTATTTTATTTATTTAATCATTCAGAATTACACAACTTACAGATAAGTACAGAAAAATACAAAAAAGGTGTTTTTTGACATAATCTATTCACCAGCACACCTAGAAATCTTCCATGTATCAATTTCACTGTCCTTCATTTAAATGATGACATGTGTAAAAAGTTGACTGAGAAATAATGAAAAATGTTTGCTCAAAAGCACCCATTTTCCTTTTTCGACATGAAGTTTGTACCAGTTGTGCCTGGATACATCTTAAGCATTCATTTCACTTGAGTTTAATCATTTGAAAAATATGTCACACAAATTGACAGAGAAAATTGGCAAAAGGTTTGCTTATAAGAGCATATTTTACCTTTTTTTCCTAAATTTGTTTGATATCTCTAAATTTCTAAAGTGTTCATTCAACAAATTTTGCTTTTTTGCCCTTTTTATCTGTTTTGGCACCTCCAAGCTTCACCCAGACCTCTCCCAAACATTTTTATTACCTATTACACCTACTTTCACGTATTTGTAGGTACTTATTATTTGTTATTCCCTAAACATCAACAAGATAATTTTGATGCTTTGAATCCAATATGTATTTCACATTAAATTACAGTAGGTTATTCTAGGGGTAAAATGTCTTTACGGTATAGGTACCTAATTCTATTAAACTGGGGTTTCCTTTTAAGTTTGATTCTCACATTATTAGTTTTAAGGTAGAGGTGAATGAAACTAATGTCAGAAATTTCATGATTATTATTTCAATCAGTGAAATAAATTCCACTTGTCATTGAAAATACTCTTCCAAATCTATCGATACTCGTAATCATTCATTGAAGAAAAATGATAAGAAGTTATTAACCTTCAAATTTTTGAGTTATAACAAAAGTGAAGATTAAAATAGCACAAATTGACAAACCTTGACATAATTGTTGATTTAAAAGTATTTACTGACATGAGATGTCACAGGTATGAAACTGTATTTGAATGATTGTATATCATCAATGGAGCATGATATGAACTTGTGGATGTATCATCAATGGAACATGATGTAATTTTTTAGAATAATTCGTGATTTTTTTTCTCAAAACTGTGCAAATAATATACATGTTTTCGAATTAGGGCTAGCACGTGTTTTAATGGTGGCATTTTTTATTTGATGCCTGACTGAAATAAAACTGCATTACGAATAGAAGTGTTCGCTCTCAAACTTTAAGATGAAAACTTTTATCTTTCGACCAAAATGAGTTCGAACTACATGAGAGGTCAGCGGTTCCTTCTTATTGTCTTTCAGAGAAAAAAATTGATTAGTCGAAGCATTTATCTTTACATTCGTGGCCTATTAATATTCGGATGATAAATGGGTTTGCGGCAAATAAGTTGAATCAGTAGAACAATTTCATTGTTCATTAAAATTGATTTATTGCTTTGTATATCTCAAGGCGCTTTGCTGAGATCATCGGCTAAATTTGATGATAATCGAATCATCCGATCGTGGACTATATTATTAAAGGAATCTGAAAATTATATTTTGGTAGAATTATCTATATTTCTGAGCTACTACCGTCCCTGTGTGCAGGATGCTTTAGACGTATACTCCGTACAAAATTACTTTTGACTTGGAGGATTATGCGGCGCAGACAAATGTAGGAAGATCAGTCAATTACAGTGATGGATAGAGTCCTAGGTGGAAGCGCAGTTGCCAATTTGTCGATTAGAATCAGTCGAGTCAGTGCTTGCAGAGAGGAAACTTCGTAAGTTTAACATGAGCGCTTGAATACTCAATAGAAATTAGAGAACGCTGGCCGGTTCAGAACGTCAACATCGCCGCCGTTGTATCCCTACAGCTCTATGCCTTCTCTGCTGCGCATGTCCATCCCAAGTCAAAAGTAATTTTGTACAGAGTATAGTCGCTACAGAATGTTCTTTCAATAAAACTAATACCAGTCTCAGTAAAAATGTATTGTTCTACTGGACCAAATTACTTGCGTTAAACTGAGGTTAACGACAACGGCCTTATACCATAGCCACCTCTAATACAAGGCTGCGGCCTACAATATTGCAACGTCGCAGTGTAGGCCTAGAATCTAATACATGATTGGTGGCCTAGAATCTAATACATGATTGGTGAAAAAGATCAGCTGGTATTTTTTAAAATCTTTTTTACCAATCCTGTATTAGATTCTAGGCCTACACTGCGACGTTGCAATATCGTAGGCCGCGGCCTTGTATTAGAGGTGGCTATGCTTTATGTGCTGGTTTCAGTTGTATTAAAAAACTCTGATTTGGAAAAAATATTCAAAATAAGTAAAAATTTATTATATTGCTATCTTACCGATTTTTGCTGTACCTAGTTGTTACCAATTTTTGAAACGCCTCAAAGTTATTGATTAAGCTAGTAAATAATTCTTCCTTTAATATTCATTTCTTCCCTTCTCCACCAATCTTCAACCAATAAACCTTTCATCTGTTTTCTCTTGTGATTCTAATAGACTTTTTTGAATTTGTAGTGTCGCCATGCTATACTTTCAGCTGAATCTTTCCTTCATTTTGTTACAATCTCAATCCAATTTTATCGCATTTGGAAAGCGGAGAAGCGTGCAATAACCTTAAACTGGATCAAATCAATACTGAGGTCCGGGTGCACAAAAGCCGGTTAAATTTTAACCGTGATTAATTTCACGAGAACCAATCAGAGAAAACCTTTTTGATAAGACGGCTTCTCTGATTGGTTTTCGTGGAATTGATCACGGTTAAAGTTTAACCGACTTTTGTGCTACTGGCACTAAATTTTGTTTATTAAATTGATTCATATTACTTGTAATTAAAATTAACTACGGTATTTACAAGATATTAATATCAACAGTTCAAGTAGGATGAAGACAAAAGAAGAAATTGATTCTTTCTTAGATTAAACAACCAGAGCTCTGTTGCTTGAGAAATGCAAGCTAATATTTTATACTCTGTCCAAATTCGCATGAGCTCTGAAGGATTAGGCCGACCCTCCTACTACTCACACACACACACACACACACACACACACACACACACACACACACACCACACACACACACACATACACACACACCACACACACACACACACCACACACACACACACACACACACAAGCGCAGTTTCTTTTTGTGTGTGTGAGTAAAGGGACAGTCTGTCTACCTGTATACTATGAAGTATACACGCCCCTATAGGGGTGTGTGTGCCTGCGCGTGGGGGAGCGAAGGTCGGCCTAATTTTTCAGCGTTCATGTGAATTTGGACAGAGTATAGTAGTTATCTAGGTATTTCAATAACCGGTTATTTTCTCATGAAATATGACCCAGCTGATTCAATTACTGGTTGAATACTCACATATTACTGGTTGGTGATTTCAATCTGCCAAATGTGGACTGGACCTGTTTGAACTTGATCAGTGCTGCCACTTCCAGATGTATAGCTGAATTGGCCCTTGTACATGACCTGCAGCAGGTGAACGAAGTGCTCAATTCAAGAGGGATACTTCTGGATTTAGTCTTCTCATCCATTCCGAATCTAACTGTTTGTGAGTCCCAAGATCCACTTGTTCCTACGGATAGGCATCATCCTGCACTGCATATTGGCTATTGCTTGAATGATGGGTTTCAGCCTAAATATGTTAAAAACATTCCTGATTTTCGGAGAAGTGACTTGTTTTCCATTTTTGAGGTTCTACAGGGGATGGATTATCCTGTTTTCAGTTCCAGTGAGGGCTCGGTGGTGGAGGAGAGTTTCGATGAATTCTATAGATACTTACATTCGACTATCATGAGGTTCACACCAATAAAGAGGGTTCATGTCTCTAATTTCCCTAGATGGTTTTCCAAGGACTTGAAAAGACTGATTGTGGCCAAAAAGATTGCTCATAGGAAATACAAGGCTGTTGGTGATGTCCACCTTTATGAGGCTTTCTGCAGTTTGAGGGAACAATGCAAGGTCCTGACTAGAAGATGTTATGATGCCTATATAATGGGAGTCGAGGATTCTGTTCAGACCAATGTCAGGTCTTTCTGGTCACATGTTAATGGATTGAAGAGGGCCTCAAACAAACCTGCCATCATGAGGCTGGGTGACAGGAGTGCTTCAACAGCTGTTGGGAAGTGTGAACTCTTTGCTGATTTCTTCTCTTCTACCTTTTCTCATGACACAATACCTGTTCCTGTCTTTGATTTTGGCTGGAACCAATCGGTTCCACCCTGTTGCATTGCACCTATGGATATTCAGCAAAGGTTAGAGGTCTTGGATGTTGGTAGGAGCATGGGACCCGATGGTATTCCTTCACTGGTGCTCCGGTTCTGTGCCCCTGTCTTGGCTGGACACTTGGCGGTTCTTTTTTCCAATTTGCTAAGGATAGGCATTTTCCCCAAGGTTCTCAAGAGTGGTTTTTTGGTGCCTGTCTACAAGTCAGGAGATCATTGTGAGGTGAAGAATTTCAGACCTGTAACTATTCAGTCTGTGATTGCCATGGTGTTTGAGGGTGTTGTCATGGATCATCTTTATTTCCACCTAAGAAGGTGTATATCTCTGGAGCAACATGGTTTTTTGAGATCTAGATCTACAACAACTAATCTGCTGGAGTTTCAGGAATATGTCATGGGTGCCTTTGTGGATGCTTGTCAGGTTGATTGCCTTTATCTGGACCTATCAAAGGCATTTGATAGAGTTGATCACTCTCTGATGATTGCCAAGCTGAAGGGTTATGGTGTTCATGGTTCCCTGCTGATGTGGCTGGACCTTAGAGACAGATCCCTTATTGTGAGATATGAGGGTCAAGAGTCATCTCCTTATAGGGCATTGTCTGGTGTTCCGCAGGGCTCACACCTGGGCCCTCTCCTCTTCAACTTATTCATGAATGATATTGGCAGTGTCATCTCATGTCATTTCTTGATGTATGCTGATGATGTGAAACTCTTTGATGTGGTGAAACCTGGTCTGAGGCATGTGGCTTTGCAGGGCTCACTTGACAGGATTGATGAATGGTGCCTCAATAATGGTATGGCCTTGAATGATGCCAAGTGTGTCATGATGTCTTTTAGGCGTGGATCTAACGTACTTGACTTCCAGTACTTTTTGAGGGGTGCTCCATTGAAGAGAGTGTTGAAATTCAAGGTCTTGGGCGTTGTTATGAGTCCTTCTCTTAGTCCATTGGAACATATTTGTGGTATGACGTCTAGAGCTGGGTCTTTGCTTGGTTTCATTTTCAGGTCCTCAAGAGATTTCAGATCTCCTTATAGCCTCTTGGTCCTGTTTAGGGCTCTGGTTCTGCCTGTCCTGGAGTATGCATCGGTTGTTTGGTCGCCTTATCATCAGTATCAGATAGATCAGCTGCATAGGGTGCAGAGGCGATTTGTAAGAATGCTTGGCTGTAGGATGGGATTTGCCTACTTTGATGTTCCTGTGATGGAATTGGAGAATCGTTTCGGACTCTTACCTTTGGCTCAAAGGAGAAGACTCAATGATCTGGTGCTTCTTTTTAAGTTGGTGAATGGGATATTGGACTGCCCTGAATTACTGGCTGGCATTGATATTTGTGCTCCACGAGGGACCCGTTCCAGGACCATTTTCCGCAGACACCTTCATACTACTGCCTATGCCTATAACAGTGGACTGTCTAGGATATTACGATCGGGCTGTGAGGCTGCTGCAGCTGGGATAGAATTCTTTGGTGTGTCTGCTATGGCTTTCAAGAGAGCGGTTTTACAACTGGGTCTATAGTTTTTCTATTTTGCAGAGCTAAAATGTATTAAGGACTTGTTCTCTGGCTGCTTTCATTGTATTTCTTTCCATTTGCTTCTTTCATTGTTTTTTTTGTTTTTTTTTCTTATTTTGTTATCATTTGTATTAGTTGGCTGTGTTTGGTTATAGTGTTAGTGTTATTGTGTTATTGTTATAGTTATTATTCTATTGTTGCACTTGCTGCTATTGAATTACTGTGTTTCCTTTGTTATTGCTACAAATATTTTGTTTGCTATTGCTTTAGTCATTGAATTTGTGCTGATAGTTTCTAATGCATATTTGTACATTCTATTTCATATTACTGTTATTAGTTGTTATATTTCTGAATTGCTAAGTTACTTATTTGACTCTATGTTATGTATCTCATATTTATATTTATATTTGTCTTGTTATTTTTGTTGATCTTGTTACGATTGTATTCTTTTGAAATTGGTGTATACCGTTGGAAATGTAATAAATAAATAAATAAATTCAGTTTAAACTTCTACAGGGTAAACGGCTCTCAGTGAAATTATTCAAATCAAAGAAATTTGGAAACAGAGCACAGGAACAGTCCAAAACTGTTCTTCTCCTGAGTTTTGATGAATGTATTTTGTTCTGATTCCTTAAACCAGTATTCGTCTCTTTTACTTTTCTATAATTTTTTCCTTTTTGCGTTTTTCACGCTGTTTCACTCAATTTTTAACAATTAGTTGTGTTTTGTTGTAGCGCCTCCACGCCTGCAGGTGTTGCAGAAGTCGAGAGATGCGGGAGGGGCAGGTGCGGCGGCAATAGGTGCCTACACCCTTCAGCTGGCGGCTGACAAGAGCACCACCTTCGCACAGAACATAGACCGGTTCATCGCCTGCACCAGGGAATCACCCGAGACCAGTCCGCAGGTCAGTATCAAGCTATTTTTTGACGCCATCTATCCAGTAAACTGGTCATCGATGTAGAAGGATAATTTAAGAATTATGGAACTATTATGTTTATAGAAAACATAATTTCGAACAATATGTGAGCTCACTTAGCCAATGTATTTGTACCCCCACTCTAAATTTAACGTGTTACTACTACACCTGCTCTCTTACATGGGTTACCCATAGTTGACTAGATTAATTTCCGAAAAAAATTCAATTTATTTATATTTGTAGTAAATTTCTTATATTGTATTTTTTAATATTATGTACATTCTATTGGTTAGATTGCTTGTTTGTATATTAATGGGAATAAAATTTATTATTATTATTAGAGTTGTCGACTTTGTCTGATTTTATTCCATGCAATGATATTATATTGTCTTGTACAACTTTGAATTTCGTCATTCTATCTTGTTCGATTCTATCCCATGCATTGATATTCTGTTTCAGTTTATTTGTTGTATTGTTATAACGTTTCAAAGCTCACACATGTGGTCTGGTCAATAGCTCATTCATCAAATATATTCTTAATATTTACACTAGACACAGATATGTTGTATAATTTGTGTTTCATTCCACCTTATCAATAGTAGAGTAAGCCTACAATGATGATAACTTTGTTGAAATAGATATTTGTGCAACTAGTGCGCAAAGTGACAGTTTGCTGCACCGAAAGAAACGTTTACGCACATTAGTGCGGAATAATGGTTTCTTGAGTGCAGCAAACGAACTTTGCGCACGTATTTCACATTAAAATTTTCCTACAGTTACCGTACCTTTGAATATGAAAAGTGGGTAATTATGGGTAAAATGCCCTGAAATCCATCAAATGTTTTTCTGTGTAATTTTATTATCAATAAAAACCTTAATTTATTTAAAATTGAATAATAATAATTCAATTGAAAATTTATCTGACTGCTTGAAGGGGGTTTATCTTATGTAAGCATTGAAATGACTATAATCAAGGCACATAGTAAAAAGGCAACGCTGTTCTCCACTGCCATTATAACGTGGACCTCACTATACCACAGTCCGTGTTACCAACTTATTTTTGATTTTCCTGCACTGGTGCTCCATATAACCTACTAACTATTTTGCGTTGTCATGCTGCAAATCTGGAGTACACAAAGTAATACTTTGCGCACTAGAGCGGAAAAGTGATTCTTTGCGGCCTGCAATCAGTGCAGAAATGGTCACTTTTCAAGGTACCTGTAGGAAAATTGATGTTAATTATAGGTTGTGATGCGTAAAAATATTCACGCTAGATACAGAAAGGTTATGTATCTAGATGATGTGCAATTTCTCATTCATTTCATCCATATTAATAATATAGGTGATCATCTACTATGATGATGATATCTTTGTTGGTAGTAAATTTATATTTAAATTGTAGGTGGTGATGCGTAACATGCGTCAGTTCATGTCTGGCATGAAGAACTACCTGGTCAAGCACGGCGAACGTCAGTTCGAGAAGCAAGTTGAGAAAGAACGCAATAAGGTAAGTCTATCTATGCAATATTCATTTACTACTTCAGTTTGTAACACGTGAATAATCAACTGAAATAATTTACGAACCCTACTGGATCCTCTCTCAACCATGTTTATAATGACAAGAAACTAAAGCGGTCCAATGACGGGACAATATCATTGTACAATACCGAGTGTTTCAAAAAGAATGACCCAATTTTAAACAGTTATATTCATTTGAGAAAATGTTGCACACAAACCAATTTTACATTAAATCACTCAGGTATCAAGTTTATGATGATGTATTATAAGTGTTCTATGTGCCCTCCTTTTGAGGCTCGGATGACACCTAGAAGGTAGCAAAATTCATCGCAGACTGTTCGCAAGATGTCTTCATGTCCCCGGACTGTAGCTACTGCATCACTTATCCTGGTTTTCAGCTCCTCAATATCTAAGAAGCACATATAACAATATTCAACACTTATAAAACCTCATCATAAACTTGATACTTCTGTGAGTAATTTAATGTAAAATTGGTTTGTGTGCAACATTTTTTTAAAATAAATATAACAGTTTAAAATTGGGTTATTCTTTTTGAAACACTCGGTATTGTACCTACCTGAAAAATCAGGCCTTAGTGTCTATTGCGTGTTTATACTAGTTGTGTGGCTTAATGCTAGAAGCAGGTATTGAAATTGTACAATAATATTGAATGTCTAGGAACCGCTTGACAATTAAAATCTTGAGGTTGGAAATAATGTTTGTATCTCGTCATTAAATGGAGTAAGTAAATAAATAAATATTGTTTCAAACTCTATCCACCAACTTTCTCTAACAGATGTTTATGATTCGTTTTGAACTATTTTTGACGACACTACAGTCTAATTAGACGAATTATTAACTTGCAGCTCGTCATGGATAGTGAAAGATGAGATGTTTATGTTTGGTTTTTGTTTCAGTTGAAAGCCAACGAATTCCTGAACCTGGATGCTATTCTGGAAGGTGTGATGCACAAACTGGTGGTTCGGCCTCTGAAAGAACATCTCTACAAACTGTTCGTGGACGAGTTCACACACAACGGATCCATTCAACTGTTGGCTGATAGCATACAGTACGCACGCACCAGACCTCTGCACGAGTTGGGAATCAGGGTAAGCCATAATACTAATTAATAATACTAATCAATATACTTGATAATACTAATAGGCTACTTTCAAAATTTGGCTTCACGTTGTGTTTTTTTCAAACGTCATCAAATGATGATTAGGCCTATCCAAACTTAATGGTTGTTTTTTCAACTTTTACAATATTACTTTCAACTTATCCTTCTTAAGTCTTCATTTTGAGCAGGCAAGGAGTACCTTTATACTCCTTGATAGATAAATATTTATTCATTTAAAAAAAATTAAATTCTTTATTGTCAAAATTTAACAACGTAACAAATCAAACACTTATCACAAGAAATTTAAATAAAATTAACTACCTAGATCTAAAAAAAATAAAAATTGTCTCAGTCACCACCAGCAGAAGAAATTTTTCTGGCCATTGGTGGGAGTCGCAAAAAGTCCGATTCCAAATAAAAACTAAAAATAACACAATCCAAAATCAAGTTGATGACAAGGAAAACTATTTCATATCACTGCAAATTTTGAAAGATTTATGAAAAGTCTTCCAAAAATATTACATATCCTATATTATATGACATCTAGTGTACCTATAGGCCTACCAGTCTACACATTTTCCATGTAGGCTTCGTTTTTTCAACAAATTCAAAAGAAAATTGATGAGAATGCTTGGTTGCTCGTACGTCCATTAAATGTAACCCAGATTGATTGAGGAAGATATTGGCTTCTCTCATTAGTTCTTGTGGCATTCAATCAAGGTTTAATTCAATAGACTTACGTGAAACTGGTAGGAGTTCTCTCAAGAGTATCACAGTACAGGGAATACAATTTTGAATTTGAAATAATTATGCATTAAATTTGCTGGGGGCATTTCAAAATTATTTACGTAGTATTCCACATCTTCTGTTTGTAAATACGTTCAACAATTATAAATTTGTGGCTTTATTGAACAAATGGTGTATTTTGTACTCAGTAAAGTGTAATCAATTGTCTCTATAATGTGAAATGTATAACAGTAAGTAAATTCTTTCAACCAACTGTGTACCCTAATTATTATGTTGGAACGATTTTAGATAGTTTAGATCTATTGAGAGAACGATTTGTTTTTGTTGTCAGATCTCTCTGAAGATCATTTTATTACAATGTGGCTATCATAAATTATTGATACTCGTATGGTTATCATAGGCATATAGACAAAACAAATCTGGAGAGAAACTGTTTTGGGTTAAGACTGTTGCTTCTCTTACAATACCTATTATTGTAATAATTTCAGTGTGTATGAATGAATATATTAATAATGATATTTTAATGATTGTGATTAATATTTTTGCTGTTTTGTTCCAGCCTAAAATCGTGTTGCCCTCAGACGAAGATCTCATCACCATTTGCCATTACCTGCAACGACTGCAGGAGGTCTATTCACCGCTTGAAAAGCTCGAACATCTTTTAGCTGCCATTTCTGCCATTTTCGAATCTGTGAGTGCAATATTTATCAATTCACACTACTTCATACTGTAATTATATAATCAATCCATTTTTTTAAATGTATGTAATGTAACTGAGTATTATATTTCCATCGTGTACGCTTACTTAGGAAAGTGTTGAGGACTTAATGAGTGATATCTTATAGGCTTCTATTATATATATTTAACACTCTAAAACTAATCCACAATCCTTTTCTACATCTGATACAATCTAAAAAAAATTAAAGATTCCATCTCAAAGAGCGGTGGTGGGAAGATGGAGAGGCATTGTTCATACCCAGACACGGCACTAGCTGGAACGGGACGGATATGTATTTATTTTTGTCTCTGCTGCTAGTCTCTCATATTGTGCCGTTCTTACACTCTCACCCCAAAAAACAGTAATAGGCTCAAATTAACAAAAATCGGCTTGAAATTTGGAACTTAAACGACCTATACCATGGATAATTTTATTTATTTATTCATATGGCTTTTATCGGCAGAGAGATCCTTTTGGATGTTCTGCCTCGCCGTATTACCCAATGTCATTTCCTATCAACACTCAAGTTTATAGGTTATATATTGGGTTCTTCATGTCTTCTCACTAAAATTTGCACTTTCACTTCCTGAGCTCATATTTTATAGAGTTTAAAATTAAGAAAACTTATTTCTAAACACAAATTCATACCATGGGATAATTTTATTATATTCTCATGCAATCTTTCCTTTGTGAAATTGTCCTTCATTGGGCCAACATGTGGATGCGGCACAAGTGACTAAAAATTTCGAGTCGTTTTGTTTAATAATGATTTTATCAATGTCATTAGGCTAGAGGATCGGATAAACACGGGTACAATACGAGGTCTAGGAATGCTCTAAGACTAGATGCTCATAGAACGTCTTTTTTTGAAGGTAGTCCTGATCACATGAGCTGGAAAATATTGAACTCTCTCCCACCTTTTATATCTGAGATTGGCTCAGAAGTTTTTTTGAAGACTAAGCTGAAGGACTGGCTGATCAAAAAATCATTTTACAGTGTAATGAGACTTTTTGAATTGAGAGGTTTTTAAAATGATGTGATTCTTGTCATCTTGTTATTGAATTGAGTTATTTTTTGTCATTTTAATATCTTAATATTTTTATCCCAATGTTATGTACCAATGTGAATGTATGTCATTATGTATTTGACTTGTGTCAATATTGTATTATTGTACTGTGCATGACATTAATAAAATTGAAATCATTCTTGGCCTCTGCGCACAGGTTTTTCTGCCTTTCAGTGGCCCTCCTTATATATTATATATTCACTAATAATAATACCTACTGTATATATAACTATTAAGTAATGTTTATACTTTAAGTTTCAAACTTTGTAATTATCATTAAGGATAAATAAATTTGAATTTGAACCGTCTACTCATTTAATGCCAATCATGTATGAATGATGCCTTTTACCAATGTACCTATAATACAGTTCTAGTAATAATAGGGTACTTATATAGTTATTGAGTAAAAGACTTACAAAGTTACTCTATTCAACAGTGAAAAGGATTAGGAGGAATCGATTTTTTAGAGCACCAATGACTTCACACCGATCAGATGGTCTGAAGTTGTTACTGCGCATCTTTTCATGAACACTCTTGTATGCTAGTTACACCAATACCTACTATTACTTAAGCAGAAGTAATAGTAGGTATTGGTTACACTGAAACACTAAGTAATTGCTTGATACCAAGGTACCTAGAATACAAGGTACTGGCCATGCGCATCTCGATCTTTTAATGATCAGAGTCAGATGATCGGTGTGACGTCATTGGTGCTCTAAAAGTCAATTCTTTCTATCTTTCAATGTTAAATTGCGAAACTTTGTAAGCATTTTTCTCAAAAATTAAATAACTTTCAAGTCCCATCGACATTTCCTACGATTCATACAATATTTCTAGAAATTCAATATTTATGGTCGGCTGGATCTTTCAGAATATCGATCATTCTGAAAGATCCACCGTCCAAAAGTATTGAATTTCTAGAAATAATGTATGAATCGTAGGAGATGTCGATGGGACTTGAGAGTTATTTACTTTTTGAGAAAAAGACTTACAAAGTTGCGCAATTTAACATTGAAAGATAGGAAGAATAGACTTTTAGAGCACCGCAATGATGTCACACCGACTAGCTGGTTTGGATTTGTTACTGCGCATTTTTTCGTGGCCACTACCTTGTATTCTAGGTACATTGCTTAATACTTTATTTGTTCTAGGTGAAATATTTTAGTGACTGGCAATTTTATTTATTTATTCAGTCATGTACAATTATTACACTTATATGAGAGGGCACAACATGCTTATGCCCAAAACTGACCTTCTCAAATTTTACTACAGTCCAATTAATTAATTAATTTTGTTTTGTTCAATATTGATTTTATTAATGACATCGTCTGTTATCTATCACTCTACGCATTTAATGTCAATCATGTGTGAATGATACTCATTACTTGCGATATTTGTTTTAGGTGAAAGCGAGCAACGCAGGCAGAGGTGCAGTCACACTGGGCGCAGACGACTTTCTGCCTCTGTTCGTGTGGGTGCTGGTGCAGAGCGGCATGGTGGCCGCAGAGGTGGAGGCCGACTACATGTGGGGTCTGCTGCATTCGTCGCTGCTCAGTGGAGAGGGTGCCTACTATCTCACCACCCTCAGTTCGGCCGTCAATGTGTTGAAGACTCTGCGACAGTGTACGGCCAGCGATGATGGAACGGGCAGTAGTGGCGGAGCTTCGCTGAGTGTCAGTAAAAAACATTATTTGAATTTGTATTGCTTTTTGACCGAACGCAGTGAGGTCTATGTTTCAACTCGAATTTTCTTTCATCTGTATGTAACGCATTTACGGCCATACGCGTCAATAGGATTCTATGAGATTTGGCAGGAATATTCCTTTTTAAACTGCGCGTCTATGTATACACAAGGTTTTTTTTTGAAATTTTGCATATTAAGGATAATATGGAAGGAACAGGAATTTGGGCGGATGCCTGTTGTTTTTACCTGCATTGTTTCTATTGTCTATGAATAAATGAAATGAAATAAAATGAAATTTCCTCTACTCTCCGATATCACTATATTATAATATCATCTACTCTGAAGATAGGATTAATCAGACTATAGAATTATTCATAATCAATCAGCTGACAAGTAGATTATTCATTGCATGCATTACACAGATGTCTGGAGAAAATGTGACACCAGATACTTGTGTATGAGAAAAAGGCGTGAGGTCTACTGTTCACAGAACTACTAGTATTATGTATCTCTTGGATGTTGTATTTTATAATGATAGAGCAATAATTCAATATCAAATAGAACAGCTTCGAAAACATGAACAACAAAACAATCGGAAATACAAAACCTGACCTAAAAAACATTTTGCTCGAAGCTTCTCTCTGTGATCACACTACATCAGTCGTTAGGTCATGTTAGAGGAATAAAAACACACATATATTGTCAAATTCTACAGTTTTATTCGGTACAGGACCATGGTTTCGTGACCACACAGGTCATATTTTCATGTTAGAGGCCCTGAAATTGATCAGTTGCGACCTGTAAGCTCTGACAGCAGATCTGAGACAGGCAGGTCACTCGAAACAACAATGTATGACGACTGTGAATCATGCATGTTCATCATGTCTGTTCTACCGTTAATGGCCAGCCTTAAAACGAAATCTAGACAATTTGAAGCTGGCCACTGATAAGTGTTCCAGCAAGTCAACACAAGGTCACCTAGAATTTCGTACTGATAAGTGTACGATAGGATGATAATAAGATGTTAACTAGTAGTTCTGTGAACAGTAGACCTCACGCAGTATTCTCACCACAAGTACCTGATTGAAACTATAGACCTTATGGAAATACAGCAATAGACTGGCTTCTCCACATATCTGTGTAATCACTTGTCAGCTGATTTATGATGAATAATTCTATAGTCTGATTTTTACTTTAATATTGGCGTATGAAGGAGGCTCCTTTTTCCTTTTATATTATCCTTGAAATGCAAAATTTCCAAAAACCTTGTATATACCTCGACGCGCAATTAAAAAGGAACATACCTGTCAAATTTCATGAAAATCTATTACCGCGTTTCGCCGTAAATGCGCAACATATAAACATTTAAGCATTCAAACATTAAGAGAAATGCCAAACCGTCGACTTGATCTTAGACCTCACTTCGCTCGGTCAATAAGTAGATTACATGATAATGAGATGTTGGTGATATAGATATAGATATATAGATATAGATATATTCGCAATGTTTGTCGACTTCAGGCAGGCCTATGACAGCATCACAAGAGACAGGCTGTATACAATCATGTTAGACTTCAACATTCCATCAAAGCTGGTGAGGCTAGTCAGAGCCACAATGGAGAATACGGTTTGCCAGGTCAGAGTGGCTGGAGAGCTGACAGAATATTTCGAAACGAAGCATGGCCTAAAGCAAGGAGATGGAATTGCACCAATGCTCTTCAACTTGGCACTAGAGCATGCAATAAGGAGGACTTCAGTGGATAGGTGTGGAACACTGATGATGAAGTCAGTCCAAATACTAGGCTATGCAGATGATATTGGCATACTTGGTAGATCTATGATGGCTATGAAGAATGTAGCAATGGAGTTGGAGGAGGGTGCATCGGATGTTGGGCTGGAGATAAACACTGAAAAAACAAAAGTATTACTCCAGAGTAGACAGCATCGGAATAGACTCGGACAACGTATGGAATGTGGAGGGAAGCACTATGAAGTAGTTGATAATTTCACTTACCTAGGGAGTTGCATAACAGATACTAATGAGGAACTCAAAGAAGTTCAAAAACGTATCACTGCAGCCAACCGCACATTTTTCTCCCTTATATGCATATTCAAAGCTAGGAATGTACACCGTGAATGCAAGATAAAACTATATAAAAGCATTATAAGGACAGTGGTGTGTTACGGAAGTGAGACATGGACAATGACAGCCAGAACAGCAGACCTGTTGAATGTATTTGAGAGAAAGATGCTGCGAAGAATATATATTGGACCGTGTGTGAGGCAGGACAGTGGCGTATCCGTACTAATGCAGAGTTAGCAACACTCTATAGA
The DNA here is from genome assembly GCF_014356525.2 of Nilaparvata lugens. Classification (NCBI taxonomy): domain Eukaryota; kingdom Metazoa; phylum Arthropoda; class Insecta; order Hemiptera; family Delphacidae; genus Nilaparvata; species Nilaparvata lugens. The sequence goes on from NC_052514.1 coordinate 12,724,740, forward strand.
GAACCCCCACTATCGGCCCACATAAGATTGATGCGGCTCCGATGGGCAGGACATTTGCAACGGATGCCAGATATACGTGTGCCAAGGAAGGTATTCGTGGGACAGCCTGGAGGAAGGAGACCTGTTGGAAGACCAAGAGAGCGATGGGAGGATAGAGTGGCAAGGGACGCTAGGGAAATGCTACGTTTGAGGAGATGGAAAGGTGCAGCAATGGATAGAGATGGCTGGAGGCAAAGTTTAATTGAGGCCAAAGCCCGATTTGGGCTGTAGCGCCATTGGAGAGAGAGAGAGATGTTGGTGAGAATTAGCCAAATAAGAGGATATTGCTGGCTTGTTGGAACGCAGTGGCCAGATTTGAATGCAAAAACTTCGTCTCAAGTACAACAATTAAAGATCTTTTAATTGAAACTGATATATTAAATAAATAAATGTTTATTCCCCCCCAAAAAAACTAAAACTACTATATCAATTACAGAAAATATTAAATAAATTACAATTACATAGGTACAATAGTTAGATACAAAAAAATCTTATAATGTGTCCTCTACATGTTTAGTTTTTCTGTGTGGAAATTAACCTACTCCACTATGGCGTACCATGTTCTAGAGTAGGTTAAAGAGTAGATTTCAACCCGATATATGATAAATTTTTAAATTTTGTACTGACAACATCTTATTCATTCCACTTCAACTTGATATGGATAAATTTTTTAATGTTGTACTGACAACATCTTATTCATTTCACTTAAACTTAATATGGTGAAATTCCACAGCATATAGTGTAAACTCATCAACTTATTTTTCAATTTAATTTTGTTTTTTCAGTGGGGCGTCGGTTGTCCGCTATCGGAGTGCAAGTCGGTGCTGAAGATCGTTGTGCCGGACGAGATGAACGGCTCGATCATCACGAAGACTTTGCCTGTGCGACCCAACATGACGACGCGTGACGTCTGCAAGATCATCGCTCACAAGGTGCGCATCACCAATCCTCAGGACTATGGCCTCTACAAGCTCGTTGACGGAGAAGGTTCGTCATCATTCAAATTCAAATTTCTCTGTAGTTATTTTGAAATTTAATATTGATAAATTCAATTGTAATTCATCAATAAATTCTGATTCTTAAAGCTCTACAAGCTCGTTGATGGAGAAGGTTCGTCATCATTCAAATTTATCTGTAGCTATGTGGAAATTTAATATTGATAAATTCAATTTTAATTCATTGATAAATTATGGATTCTTTTTCCTCTACAAGCACGTTGACGGAGAAGGTTCGTCATCATTCAAATTTAAATTTATCTGTAGTTATGTGGAAATTTAATATTGATAAATTTAATGGTAATTCATCGATAAATTCTGATTCTTAAGCCTCTACAAGCTCGTTGACGAAGAAGGTTCGTCATCATTCCAATTTAAATTTATCTGTAGTTATGTTGATATTTAATAATATTGATAAATTTCATTGTAATTTATCGATAAATCCTGATTCTTAAGCCTCTACAAGCTCGTTGACGGAGAAGGCTCGTCATCAATCAAATTTCAATTTCTCTGTAGTTTGTTCGAAAACGAGTAGGTTCGTCATCATTCCAATTTAAATTTATCTGTAGTTATGTTGATATTTAATAATATTGATAAATTTCATTGTAATTATCGATAAATCCTGATTCTTAAGCCTCTACAAGCTCGTTGACGGAGAAGGCTCGTCATCAATCAAATTTCAATTTCTCTGTAGTTTGTTCGAAAACGAGTAGGTTCGTCATCATTCCAATTTAAATTTATCTGTAGTTATGTTGATATTTAATAATATTGATAAATTTCATTGTAATTTATCGATAAATCCTGATTCTTAAGCCTCTACAAGCTCGTTGACGGAGAAGGCTCGTCATCAATCAAATTTAAATTTCTCTGTCGTTTGTTTGACAACGAGTAGGTCCGTCATCATTCCAATTAAATTTATCTGTAGTTATGTTGATATTTAATAATATTGATAAATGTCATTGTAATTTATCAATAAATTCTGATTCTTAAGCCTCTACAAGCTCGTTGACGGAGAAGGCTCGTCATCATTCATATTTAAATTTCTCTGTAGTTATGTTGAAATTTAATATTGATAAATTCAATTGTAATTCATCGATAAATTGTGGACTCTTAAGCCTCTCTCTGGACCCTACCCTCAGTCTAACGGCATCTACAAGCTTGTTGACGAGCATAGAAGTAGAGCACAAACTCTGGATCATAAAACACAGAAACAACCCGACATATTAGAAATATGTCTCCAAAAGTGTATGAATTGAATATTAGTTTTGATGGCTTTAGAGCTTTAAAACTGGTTTCATTCCGATTTTTATCAATCTTTAATCAGAAGAAGCTCAAGCAAATACACCAGGCTGGGACTCTAGTGAGACTACATCAGTGGTGTCCGTGTATAAGAGCAGCATTTCAATTTAATGCTAGATCTTTCTCGGACACCAGTAGTGTGGAACTGAATTTTTACACACGGACACCACTGGTATTCAACTGGCGACACAGATTGGTGTCCTAGTGTAATATGAGTCTAAGCTTTCAATCTGTTTAATTTATATTTTCAGGATCACTGTCTTTGTTTCATTCTCTGTCTGTCTCTCTGTCTCTGTGTTTCTATCTCTCTATCCCTGTCTCTGATCCTATCTCTCTGTCTCTATCGATCTCTCTCTCCAGTAAATACTGTAACATACATAAATAAATAAATCTAATCTCTCTCTCTCACTCTCTCTCTCTCTCTCTCTTTCTCTTTAACGGGAGTAATGGGTTGTGTGGCAGAGAGGACCAGGAGTCCTAACTCTGCCCTAATAAAGGCATATCAATCAATCAATATAATCAATCAATATAATCAATCAATCTCTCTCTCTCTCTCTAACACACTCTCACACACACTCTCACTCTCTCTCTCTCTCTGTGTCTGTCTCTGCCTCTCTGTCTCTAGCTCTATGTCTCTGTCTCTATCTTACTGTCACTGTCTGTCATTTTCTGTCAGGATCTCGATGGTGTCTATTAGTTCCTTTCTTCTCCCAGAGCCCACTTTCCAACTAAATCATAATAATCTTCCTATTTTTAAACTACTTTTGGAGGACAACGAGTAGTTTTTTTCTCTACAGTATTTTATTTCAATCTTTTTTTTTTGAGTTGGGTTTTCATTGAGCGTGTGTGTGTATGTGTATCTGTTGAGAAAATTTGAGTCATTTTATTTACTCAGTATTGATAGAATTTCAGGTGTATCCTCATCTCTATTCTGTATAACAAATAGGTTCTACTCTTTGTTTCTAGAAGTTATCTACTCATCTACATATTTATTTTCTGTTCTGAATATGTTGATGGCTCATTTGTTTCCATTATAATGTAGTGTTAGTATGCGATTGGTCTTGCAAGACCTGACAATACATTGTCATTTGTGATAAAGAATCAATATTTTCAGGATTTTCAATCTAAATTTCGTTTTCTTTGTTTCAGAAACACTATTGGGAGACGGTGAATGCCCACAGGATGTGAAGGGTCTGGTCGCAGATGTTGGCAAACACTGTATGTTCGCCTATAAGAGAATAGACGCGAAAATAGCCTGGCCTAGAACAACTTCGCCGCAATGAAAGAACGCTCGTTCATTCTAAAGAATCGTTCGTTCACCATCAGTTCCTCATTTTTTCATCATCATCATCATCATCGCCACCATTCCTAGCTGAGTTTTGAAGCAGTGTTAATTTGTTCAATCCTTAATAACATATTTACATAATTTTATTGAATTCTAAAATTAATCGTGTTGTTTGAAGCATGTAATTTGGTTATCAATTTAGTGATCAGTAATTTTGGAATAATGCATATTTTTTCGTTCAACGGAAATAATTTGAATTTTCAATTATACAAGAAACAATAGCCTACTATTGTCGTATTGTGTGAGAAGTGAATAATTGATAAATAATTTTACAGTTTCAGGATTTTAGGAATAAATACTATTATTAGAACCAAATAATTAATAGAGTGGTCGATTTTCCAATCACAGAATAATTGAAGCGGTCAATATCAATTTCTCTGTAAATTTGGTGATCAAGAACTTAATCAAGAGTAATCAATAGCATTGTTATATGAAATTAATTTCGTCAAATCAACTTATAATCATTAAATTGATAAATTCATAGTTAATCTTAATTATTTGCTCAATCATTATAAGATTGATTGAATATTTCAGTAAACCCATTGTTAATTAATTCAAATTCCAACATCTGCATTATTTTTAACACTGTTCAATAGCAAATAATCATTAATAAGGAATCATTCATCCATTTGTTAAATCATTCATTGTACATGTCTCCACATTTATTATTAGTTCACCTAGATTTGTTGCAATTTTTCTTTGTTGTTGAGGAATTCAAACATCTGAAATTTATCGGCCATTTTCTCTAATTCGTTATAAACGAATTCATGCTGAACTTGTATGCTTGTTATCTATTTTTTGAGGCAAATTCCGTGTAAATTGTGAATGATTCTACTCTGGTCCTAAAATATTGATTTTATTCAATAGCCAGATTATTTTTTATAGTTGAACTAAGTTACTGAGTCGATCATTTTGTAAATTGATATTGATTGTAAAGAACTACTAAATTATCATGTAATAAACTGTTGGCATTTTCCCATTCAATGATTTGAAATAGCAAATTCTAATGAATTTTACTCATGATAGACTGGATTGTGCATAACTAGGAGGTTCCAGAATAAATGAAACCTATTTTAATCAATAACTAAAATAGTAAAACCTTTTATTCAACTATTCCAGGTTCAACTTTTGTTTTGAAATGTTAATGTGAGTAGTTTTTAAAAACTGTTACCTCCATTTTGAGTTTTTTCGACTAGTTTGACATTTTAGTTTCATATCTTGAGACAGTTCAATGTGATTTTTCCATAAGTGTTCATCAACCTCGAATAGTTTTTTGATTAATTCTACAGTTAAAATTGTATTTATCATTTCTGTAGCTATAAGCGATAATAATATTTATGAAGATATGAACTTCATTCATATGATATTGAACACTGTGTAATTGAATCAGAGTGAACATAATTTTGAAGAAAATAAGAAATCCGTGAAATTAATGATTATTTTCCAACTGCTAGATGATGAGAGTACTTAGTGCTAATAATCTCTTTCCCATATGAAGAAATTCTAATCATATCAGAAGGATATTTTATTTGATGGATTGATTTCCTTCCACCAATTATTGTAGACATTTTCCCAATTTGGATTAGATTTATAGTTCATTAATTGAGTTGGAAGCTATTTCCACTGTCACAAACATTTATTATTTTACATATCGATTCATTTTCTGAAATTTAAATTTTTCTCAAAAGATAGACTGATGTAGTCTAGAACATGAAGATGCCTTACAGAGTAGAGGTAGATCATTTTGCAAGCTGTAGGCCTAGAATGTTTCTTGCATTTTTTTAATTGTAGACATTCATTTCATGGTTGGAAATTGAAAAATATTTTCACTGTAGTTTGAATTTTTTCGTGCACACTCGTAGTTTCCACTCAAACGCATAAAATTATCCAAATTATGTCAGTTTTATATATTTGCAAATTTAAAAAAAAATTTAAACAAGGTTTGTATAATAATTGAAAGTTTGAGTCAATCGTGTGTTAAACCATAACCAATACTAGTCATTCTAATTTACCTATCAGCTCAATGCTTAGCAGCTGAATTATTTTAATGTTGTTTCGTGTTCTCATTCTATTCTAATTCAAGCATTACAACTTTTGTAAATTTCATAATGAATATATAATGCATGAATCTTTTTTATAATCTTTACTGTCAATGACAGAATCATTGTTGAAATATTTTGAACGAAAAATATATAATCACTCTTGTCAAAATACATGTATAAACTTTTATGCATTTTACTGGCAAACTTTTCTGATATTATTGTAAAAATATAGAGTATTATAGTTTCATGTAAGTGTAATATTTATGTATGTATAGCTATATTAACACTTCACATCCTTTGTTATTATAAATAACTTGTAAAAATTAAGAATGTGGATTAGTGTTAATTCTTTTCAACTTTAAAGTCAAAGACTACGTGTTCTAATAAACGGTCTCTATTAATTTAAAATTTTTCTACTTATCAGTAAATGTTTTTTACACTGTAATGTTCCATAACTTAATTATTCTAGTAGGATTTCGTTATTGTTTTATATTGCTCTTGCCAGTAATCATAATCTTCAGTAATAATAATAATAATCTATTTATGAAACTTATGAACAAATCTTTTCAGCGAATGTTGTTTCAGCAACACAAATATAATGTATTACTACTGTATTAACATTTTTTGTCAATCATTTCTCTCCTCAACAATTTTTTATGAGAAATGTAATCCTATGAAATGTTTTGTATATTTTCTTTATAACCATCAAGAATATCCTAAATTTATATGATTGAACTTTGTAATCGCTAGTTTAATAATCATACTTTTACATGATATTGTAATCTGATCAATAATAATTATAATGTAATAAATTATTTCAGAATGTAAATATGCAGTTTTCTTTAAGGTTTGATGGAATAAAACTTTCCTCCCACAATATTTTGTTTCAGGATAAAATCAATTTTGATGATTAATCTAAATTTTTAATTAGCAATAGGGATCTCACGGGTAAATTCAACATGCAAAAATAATACATTCACAATCATAAGTGATTTTATATCACAACGACAATTTGGTTCAACTGCGATAACCAACAACTTTGGATCTTCCACCACTCACGCTCTGGCTGATTAGTCAAACATCCTCATTGGGGTTAGGAATGAAATGAAATGAAATTTATTCAAGTAAGTTACAATACATTCTGGTTCATACACGAATCTACAATAAATTACAGTACAACAGCCAATTATGCAACAAATTTCACATATTATGAAAACTTATTAATTACAATGAAGATTGAATGCAACATTAGAATATTGATAATATAGTATTGTAATATAACTACATAAATCAGCGGTATTTCAACAATGAATAAATGATAATTTCAATGAATAAATATACACCCCACTATATATTATATGTGTTGGGGTATAAGTAATTAGTTGCTTATTGCGTGTAATAATTACTATTTACAAACTTCATTCACTGATATGGGATTAAAGTTTTTTATAATAAAATTAGTAAATATGTATAATACAAACAAACAAAATTATGGAATTAGTAAATAAATATTAATGTTCTATTAAGGATAATAATAAGAAAGGTTATTTTTAGAAAAATGAAAAACAGTAAAGAGTGGAATGAAGAATAAATAGTTTCAATATTTACAGTCTAACTAAATTTTCACAATTTTCCACTCCAATATCAACCAACCAGGAAAATAAACTTTTCTTGAACCTGTATCTATTGAATTCTTCCCTAATGTAACTTGGTATTGAATTATAAATTTTTGGTCCCAAATATGTGTAGTTTCTTTGCCCAAATGTAGTGTTCATCCTTGGTACTATTGAATACGTGTTTCTCTGCCTTGTTTGATGGTTATGATCTGCCAGTCTTATGTGTTCGTTGTTTCTCCTCATTCGCGTGATGATAGCCTGGATGTAGAGTTGTCTTACACTCAGTACTTTACTGTCCTTGAAAAGAATGTTCGTGGGGAATTGATTCTCCTTGAAGCCTATTTTTTTTAGTATTCGTTTTTGAAGTTTATAGAGAGGTTCAACATGTGTAAAATTCGTAGCTCCCCAGATAATTATGACGTATCTTAAAATTGATTGCACTAAAGAAAAATAAACAGTTTTTAATGTCAGTTTTTAAAGGAATAACATTATGATTTCCGCGATATCCAGTAGCCTAAATCGTACCTCCAATGGTCTCTCAAATCGCACCAGTAGGCTACGATTTGGGAGTCCATTGCATTCTATGCTCCATACTTGCCACTTTTGTTGTGTAGGCGCAAACAGTAGACAATTCCTTATCCAAATCTAATAGAAATTACTTTGTTTAACATTTAAATGAATGTAAAAGAAGGAACACAAAATTTACTATTGTGTTTCAGGATGGCAAAAGAAATTATGGAGCTTGGATGGAAGAGGACACGGGAAGAGCATTGGCTGCATACAGAAACGGAGACATCGGCTTCAACAAATTCTGCAGACAATATGGAAAAAATATTACTGCTAATGAAGGGAAACAATGAATGGGACATGACACCACATTGCCACCTGAAGTGGAACAACAGCTTGTTGAGCACATAAAGAAACTGGAGGCATGTTTTTTGTATTTAATGAAGAGAGCAGAATCGCTTAGAAAAGATGGTACTACAATTTTATGAAACGCCCCAAGGACATTTCAATTTGTGAGCCTCAGAGGCAACATCTTTGGCTAGGGCTCAAGGATTTTCCAAAGAAAATGAATTTTTTGTACTCTTGAGAAAGACTGTGGAGGAAAATAAAATTGATGCCACCTCTATTTTCAACATTGATGAGACAGGCGTGAGTACTGTACAAAACAAATTATTATTAGTAATCAATCGTCCATTGACCGCCCATGGAGGGGGCATGCGGATTCGTCAAAATTTAAGTCCATTATCTAACTATTCATATTTTAATATTATTTAACCTAACTTCCCAAACGTTGCTCATAATGAGCAGTAAATTCCTCCCTTGAATATGGAGATATTTTCAGTAACTCCCTCTCAATTGAGCTCTAAACTCTCTACCTGTGATTTTCTTCAGACTTCGTGGTAATATGAATAATCTTATACCAGAGCTTTTTACACCTCGCTCATATAGAACCGTATGATGGGCATCGTCCCTTAAGATTCGCCTGTATCTTGTCTCATAATTATGGAATAATCCTCCCGTATTGAATGAGCTACCGGGCCGACACGTCACGGTACGATATAGGACAGAAAGCTCTATGTTTATTTAGGATTTTTTCTAGACATTTTAAATTTATAAATTATTCATTAATTTTTGAGAAAACATAACAACAGGTCAATGTAACTTACAGAGCGCGAGGTCTACTGTTAACAGAACTACTAGTGATAGACTGATGAAATAAAAGGAACATAATAATATTATGAGAGATTCAGATTCCTTTATATTCATGTGTTTAACAAAACAAAATTCAACTCACGTTCTAGCGTTATAAATAAATAGGCTGCCAGTAGCAGTAAAATAACATATTGAATCATATTAAACTAAAGAGTTCTCAATTCTACAATATTATTGAGCTAGAAAAATGATGAAATATGCGAAAGGTACTACCTACTGTAATGTTTTCACATGTAACGGTGAGAGGGAGAGAGAGATTGATTGAGTACTTTATTTATGTACATTACAATATATACTGGCTTATACACTTATATACACTATAGCTCACAATACAGCAAAATTAAAGATGAGTTTAGATAATATAGACTAAGAAAATAATTATTGAACTGTATATGATATGAAAAAGTAGTTTGTAATATAATAACTATAGATAATTATATTGTTATGCATCTACATAAATTGGCGGAGCTTTGGACATATCAATGTCCATTCTTCGGAAAGAATATTAAAAATATCCTCCCCACTAACTCTCTACCAAAAGAGTGAGTGTGAGAGAGCGATATAATAATATACTCTCATGACAGTAAATTGTGGTGAATCCAATATCTATAATTTGGACCAAGCTCAACCAAATCCATTGACAACGTTGCCAGATCGTTTTTAAATCATGTCTGATTTAATTACATTATAGAATACGGTAAGTTTTAATTTTATTTAAACTTGATGCCATATTGTATCCTTTATATATCTCACTGTAAAATTGTATAAAAGCATCTTATTCTTGAATTAATCTTTTGCGCAACATGTGCAATAACAAGGAAAGTTAGCATGCGGCTACCGTGACTCACGTTCCGTGAGCGTACAACGAAAATGCTTTTTAGTTCTAATTTGAGTAAAATTATCTAAAAGAAATTCAGTTTACTCGCCCACAAACATTTAATTTGCTAAGTTACTTTGGCATTACAACCTTACAAATTCTGCAATTGGGCCTTTTACCAATTTATTTTTTGATTTAAGCCTATAGGCCTAGGAATTTACCGTATTTGGGTGTAAGTTTGATTTGCAATTGAATCTAGGTAGGCTAAATTAGGTGATTTTTAAACTATCCAATAATTTGTGATATAGGTAGCCTATTACTTGATGAGCTAGGCCTACAATATATTATTTTTTACATCAATGTAACTATATTGAATAGTCCTACTAGAAGTTCTCTTTTCGACACCATAGTTGATGCACCCAACTGTATTTTTAATTTCCTCGCCCTATTACCATAGGTAAGGAAAGTATTGCTTTCAAAAAAAAAAATTAAGGTACCCTAATTTCAAGTTTTCTATACGTTTCAAGGTTCCCTGAGTACAAAAACATGATTTTTTTCTTGGTTCCTGCACGACCTCCAGTATCAAAATTGAGTTTTTTTGGCTTACGGAAATCCTATAAAATAGTATATAAAGTGAAAACAGTAAAATATATTAGATAGGCCTAGTGTACCACGTCAGAAAAAAACGTTGCTATGACATAAGCGTAGATCAATAGCCACCCTAAACCATTTCATTCTAATGCCAAACCAAAAACATAGCTGGTGGTCATTCATAATTAGTTCAATAGTTCATTGCTAGTTATGCAACTAACTATTACAAGTTTTTACTAATTAAATTTATACTTTCATTTTTTATAATTTTGTCATTATTTTGAATAATTAGTTCTTTAGAAATAGTTGATTGCTAGTTATGCAACTAACATAATTTTGTATGACAAGTTTTTACTAATGGACTTTTCAACAGGCTTCCGGCAGCAGCTAGGTCTCTACCAACCAAGGAGTTTCTCCGAGGCACATAATTTTCTGATACAAACTCTTATGTATGAAATGAATGAGTTTTTCAGTGTTCCTGAAAGGACTATCAATGAGTTTTACAAAAGTACCTGAATCTTACTGTGATATTTCTGTATTTTGATAGACTGAACTCTATATTTATTAAAAACCAATTTTAGTACCTTGTTAACTTTGACGAACCAATTGCTGTATTTGATGGCTTAAAGGCAATAAAATCATTTATCGAAACTATACTTTTATTTTTTAATAATTTTGTCATTTGAATAATAATACATTAGATCATTGCAACCAAAAAAATTATGAGATGTAGGCCTAGTGTAACCATTGATTTACACTTAACGCCGTATATTTTATTCTAATGCGAATCAATAACTTTCATTTGAACATTAAATAGCCTATATTCGATTATTTGTCTATTTATTTTATTATTTTCACAGTATTATTATCGTTTGAAAACACTGATTCTGTTGTCAATTCCACTTCATTAACATAAAATCATGCAATCTGACTGCTGTTTCATATTGAAACCACTAAACTGCAGTGTGCAAGTTTGTTAAAAAATTAATAGAAAATGAGTGATTTCAATTATAAATAAGTTTTATTCTATCTACACCAAATTTAATTATTTTTTTTCATATTACAGACGTCGTTCGCACTATGATGGCTGCCAAGTCAGAGGTTGGACTTGATAAGGAGCCCCAAAGTGGGAGCGGAAGCAGTGGAGATCATGCATTGGGAGCATCTCCGGAACCGTAAGTGGGGTTCACATTTGGCCACCTTTTAGGCGGGGTTTACATTGGGGCGATATCACCCTCGCTGCTTTTAGGTGGGGTTCACTTTGGGGCGATATCACCCTCGCTGCTTTTAGGCGGGGTTCTCACATTGGGGCGATATATCACCCTCGCTGCTTTTAGGCAGGGTTCTCACATTGGGGCGATATCACCCTCGCTGCTTTTAGGCGGGGTTCACATTGGGGCATATCACCCTCGCTGCTTTTAGGCGGGGTTCACTTTGGGGCGATATCACCTTGCTGCTTTTAGGCGGGGTTCTCACATTGGGGCGATATATCACCCTTGCTGCTTTTAGGCGGGGTTACATTGGGGCGATATCACCCTTGCTGCTTTTAGGTGAGGTTCACTTTGGGGCGATATCACCCTCGCTGCTTTTAGGCGGGGTTCACATTGGGGCGATATCACCCTTGCTGCTTTTAGGCAAATGTCTGTCGAATTGCTGTCATTCCTATAGTGAGTTCCACATTATAATGGCAATAAAGAAAGATGAGAGAACAGCGTTGCCGATTCTCCGCCTTCTATAGAATATAGGAACAGCTTATTTCTGAAAGGGACCTGAGTCAATTTTTATCAATTTTCAGTTTATGCTGGATTCAGTTACTATGGAGGTAGACACGTAGTTTAGTGCAGAAAGGAACCCGATTCAATGTCTATATCACAGAGAAATCATATGACACATACTATGTTTATTGCAGAAAGGGACCCGAGTCAGTGACTGAAGTACTTTTCTGCACTAAAGTAGCAAGTTGGTAAACCTGCATCTTGTCCCCTACAGCGCTACAGCTGGTATTATTATTATTTAAGCTTAGAGGTTAGGTATTCTGCATTTTGCAATTAATTCAACAACACTTATTCACAGTGTTTATTAACCTTCCTTTATTGTTGCAAATATTTTAGTTTTTCCTTTAAAATGAGCAATAGTGGCAGTGAGATGCAATCCAGAAAACGAAAAAAAGGTTGAAGTTGCTTTCCATGACGAAACACTATATAATAACTTTGTTGAAGTTCTGAAACTGTGTTACTGGTAAATATTTGAAAAAACACTTACTCCACCTCTTCAGGAGTGAAATGCATTCCTCAAGACTCCAACAAAAGTAAGTGTTTTTTCAAATATTTACTAGTAGCACAGTGTCAGAACTTCAACAAAGAAAAAAGTTGTTGTGAATGTTGTATAGAATATACAACGAAAACGTTAAAACGAAATATTGTATAGAATATCAAAAAATGTGAAGTTATCTGCTCTTATATCGCTGTATTTGTATCAAAATTATGAATAATAAAATGAAATTGAATTTCTTATAGTGAGAGTTGATAATTTTATTGCAGAAAGGTACCTAAGTCCATGAAATACAGGGACAAAAATAATTTTTATACTTAAACTATCTAATAAAATAGGATATTATGGGTACTAACAGACTTGTACAGATGTAGTTGGCATAAAAAAAATCATCAGGTCGAAAAAATTCGGATTGTTCTATCCAGACAGTTTTTTGCAGTTCCTGAAAAACCACTAAAAGTGACTCAGGTCCCTTTCTGAAATAAGCTGTTCACTGATGATACCGGTAGGATCTGATGGATAATTTCAACTGTTCATTGTTGTTATAAATGATCAATGATATTCTAATCGTCAGTAAAATTTGTTTTTTAATGATCAAAAATATAGTAAAGGAAGAATTGGCTTATACACGTATGGGATAGGAAATTCACGAATGACTCAACATCACGCCTGAACTAATGGACTGTCAAGATTTGATTACGTCAAGTTTTCAGTTTGTCAAGTTCCAAAATAGACCCTTGCGGAGCACGGGTTACCTCCTAAATCTGCGGTTTCCAACGTTTTTTAGCGTTTTCTCAGCTTTATCGAGAACAAATGAACAGAAAATGATCAAATTTAGTACAGAAGCTCAGCTAGGGTGTAATAATATTGTGTTAGAAGGAATTGCAATAACGTCAAAGATACGCCCAAAATTAGCTTTTTTTTATTTTTCTCAGATTTATCGAGAACAAATTCGTCAAATTTGATTTATCGAGAACAGAAATTGGTCAAATTCAGTACAGAAGCTAAGCTAGGGTGTAATAATGTTGTGTTAGAAGGAATTTGAAATAACTACAAAGATACTCCCAAAATCTGCGTTTTTTGCACTTTCTCAGCTTTATCGAGAACAAATGAACTTAAAATGTTCAAATTTACTACAGAAGCTCAGCTGGGGTGTAATAATGTTGTGTTAGAAGGAATTTGAAATAACCCCAAACATACGCCCAAAATTAGTGTTTTTTTTTGTTTTCTCAGTTCTTTCATCAAGTAATAAAATGTTCAAATTTGGTACAGAGGTTTAGCTAGGGTCTAAAAATTTTGTGATGGGGTGACTAATATTTCATCAAAGATACGCTCAAAATCAGCGTTTTTCCAACGTTTTTCTCAGCTTTTCTGCGTTTTCTCACTTTCTCAATAATTCATGGAAATATATTTTAAAAAATTCAGTACACAGGTTTAGCTGAGGTGAAAGAATTTTGTTCGCCAAATATACGCCGATATAGTAACAGGTGTTTTTACCAGCGTTTTTCTACGTTTTCTCAAATTTTCGAGATCAAATTGACATAAAAGTTCAAATTCGGTACAGAGGTTCCGCTGAGGTCTACAAATTGAGAGGCCTTCAATATTTCGCCTATGATATGCTCAAAACTGGCGTTTTTCAACGTTCTCTAGATTATTAGCTTTCTCATTATCTTATAGACCGAAATTGTTGAAATTTGTTACACAAATCCGTCTGATTTTTCAGGTTTGGAGTAAGTGATGGCGGTGATAAATTGTAGGGTTTCTTTTCTCCAGTTTTTCATTGAGTTTTCAATGCATATTTCTTCATTTCTCAGGAAAATTTCAGACGCGAGAGAGTTGGAGAATGAATGATTTGTAAGTTTTCCACGTCATCCCTATCTCAAATTCAAAAGGCTAGACTGGAGTACAATAATTCTCATAATATCCTAACGATGTTTTCCACCCTTCACTAAATAATTGAAATTAATCGGTGATTGAATCGTGCGAGGAAGTACTTTGACTTTCTGATGGAATGAAACATACTCAAATGAAAAATGCAGTCGAGCGAAGCGAGCCCGCTGATCTCATTTCTGGACGACCCAGTCGGGGGTCCAGGGGGCAGAGCCCCCTGGCTAGACAGATATGGCGATCGAAGCGAGCCTGACGGCTAGTCTATAATATAGTAAAGGGAGAATCGGCTTATACACGTACGGGATAGGAAATTCACCAAGTGATGACCCATCATCACGTCTAAACTATTGGACTGATTAACTTGAAATTTCGCACTTTGATCCTTAATTTACCGAGGATGGTTGTATGCCTATTTTGAATTCTTCAAGATTTCAGTAGGCTAAATTTTAAATTGGACCCTTTCGGAGCACGGGTTACCTGCTAGTTAAATGATAAATTATCATAATTGAAATCGAAAATGTACTAAAATTTATTTCTACATTGTTGAAAAACGATCGGGCAACGTTGCTGAGCTAGACAAGTATAGAGCTATCTGCTTTGTCAAGTGATAAACAAAGATAGCAATGCCAATGTTAGGCAATCAAATACTGCCATTATAACGTAGATCTTACCATAGAGATAAATAGAATGTGATTTTTCCAGGTTCATCGTGAACCTAAACTATCAAAATTCTATCAATAATAATTTCTCTGATTGCCAATGAATTGCAACCAGAGGAGTTTATTGACAAAACATATACATAATTATTATAATTATACATACAAAATTTGCTAATACTAAACTTACAAATAAATAATTTGTAAATACAACCATCTTGTCTCTAATCTAGAAACAGACAAGAACTCATAGTTCTGTGTGCAGTATGGCAATAACATACATTTGAAGAATGCTGACTAGAACTGTGATTTGTGACTGAAGTCACAAACCTGGCCACATTTAAAAAAATATGTTTCAGTGTTCCAACCTCAATGTGCTTTATTGTGCATTGGGTGATGAGTGGATTTTGAATTATCAATTTGAAGGTCAGTTTTTGCAGGTCGGACACAGCAATGTCTCCCGGCTACATAGGCCAAAACAAAGAACTTATTGACTATCTTCCAATATTTCTATTTTTGTTGGTTGCCCTATGAGAGCATATTCATATATATAATATTGTTCCCCTATACATTACTTTCGGGCCGGTTTATCGCTTGTATGAACCTCCGTGTGATTTATCTTGTCCTACATACATTCATTTACTCATTCATCCATTGGAAATTTATTGCCTACGTAATACACGCTGTATGAACCCTACCTTGGATTTTCTTCCATTTTCTAAACCAGGGGCTCCTAACTCTAGAAACTGAACCGGTTGGTGTTACTTTGGTTTGTAAATACAAACCAAATACAATACAACTTTTCTCTAATCTAGAAAAAGACCAGAACTCATAGTTTTCTGTGCAGTATGGCAGGAATATTATTCCCATGTGTGATTTTAGCTCTTTAGTTTATGTAGCATTGACCGACTTGATAAGTTCCGAGTGTGACTTTTGATGTTTGAACTGATAAATTCTATTGACTAAAAGGTGTTTCTATTTCGTGAGACTATGTATCCATTTTATCTTCTGACAGGTTTATCTCGAAGGAAATTGATGTTATTTTGTCATACTTATCAAAAGTTGTGCTGGTGTATGTCAGTTATGGAATAGGGCCTTCAAAAATCTCATTCTGAGTCTACAACTACAATTAAAAAGTCATCGGAAAAACAGGAAATATTCTGTTTATTGTTGGGCAATCAGTGATGAGTACGAGTTTAAAGTTGTGATTGATTGTAACATACTTAGATTTTCATGAAATTTTATTGACAATTGATATTTGTCATACTTATCAAAAGTTGTGCTGGTTTAAGTCAGTTATGGAATAGGACTCAATAGTTATTGAGTCTGCTCGGTTGAGAAAGGAGACTCAGTCTCCGAAAATTTCCCCCCCCCCATTTCTAATGTAAGCTTTTAAGTGTTTTAATATATATATATATATATATATAAGGTTTTTTGAAATTTTGTATTTTAAGGATAATGTGAAAGCGTCCTCCATACGTCAATATTACCGTCAAAATCAGACTATAGAATAATTCAGCATGAATCGGCGGCTGTCGAGGGGATTATCAATTGCATTCAATTACTCAAGGTAACATAGTACCTATTTTCTCCCGACCTTTCTCTGCTTTCAACTCGGTCAGCTTTTGATGATAGTAGTTGTTCACTACAGATAATAATCAACATTGTCAATACACCAACCCAAACAGCTAATATCGTTTTCACACTGATATCTCGCCGAAACGACATAATTCACTCTGATGGATAGTTTGGGCTGAGGAAGCTGTGGTTTATATAACTACGCGAGGTCTTCTGTTCACGGAACTACTAGTTATGTTTTGTTAATGTATGGGCTGTTTGTCCATACAGGTGCACAGTATCCTACAACTGAATAACGGAAGAATACGGCGATAAAACAGATGAAGTATCTCAGAAAACTAAAAGTAGATTGGCCTAAAAATGTTATGGTTACAATAAAATGGCAGTGCATGGAATGTTTTCAAGTAATGTGCACTACAGATAAAGACGTCTGATTGGGTAATGTCAATGTACCTAGAATGTATTCTAGGTACCTTGGGTAATGTGAGATGAGAGAAGCTACATTTCTAGTTCAATTCCAGACCAAACATCAGCAAGAGATTTAGAATATTAGAAGCTCACAAGTGATTGCAGCTGATCACAAGCAAGAATACTTCACAGCGCTAAAATTGATATTGATTCATAATCATAGAGCAATACTAAAATGTTAAATGTCATCAACATTCATTGATTGGAAAATTCAGTTGTCTATTTGCAGAATAAGATATATATTTATGTAAACATGGAAGCATACAGGATTTCTCCCAAAACTTGCTTCCATAACAACATATTACAATAATTCATTATACATAGTAATAGTACAAAAAATTAAGAATATTAAAAATAAAATTGAATTGCAGTAAAAATTGAATACTACTGTAGAATTTCCCCCCCCCCATTTCTAATGTAAGCTTTTAAGTGTTTTAATATATATATATATAAGGTTTTTTGAAATTTTGTATTTTAAGGATAATGTGAAAGCGTCCTCCATACGTCAATATTACCGTCAAAATCAGACTATAGAATAATTCAGCATGAATCGGCGGCTGTCGAGGGGATTATCAATTGCATTCAATTACTCAAGGTAACATAGTACCTATTTTCTCCCGACCTTTCTCTGCTTTCAACTCGGTCAGCTTTTGATGATAGTAGTTGTTCACTACAGATAATAATCAACATTGTCAATACACCAACCCAAACAGCTAATATCGTTTTCACACTGATATCTCGCCGAAACGACATAATTCACTCTGATGGATAGTTTGGGCTGAGGAAGCTGTGGTTTATATAACTACGCGAGGTCTTCTGTTCACGGAACTACTAGTTATGTTTTGTTAATGTATGGGCTGTTTGTCCATACAGGTGCACAGTATCCTACAACTGAATAACGGAAGAATACGGCGATAAAACAGATGAAGTATCTCAGAAAACTAAAAGTAGATTGGCCTAAAAATGTTATGGTTACAATAAAATGGCAGTGCATGGAATGTTTTCAAGTAATGTGCACTACAGATAAAGACGTCTGATTGGGTAATGTCAATGTACCTAGAATGTATTCTAGGTACCTTGGGTAATGTGAGATGAGAGAAGCTACATTTCTAGTTCAATTCCAGACCAAACATCAGCAAGAGATTTAGAATATTAGAAGCTCACAAGTGATTGCAGCTGATCACAAGCAAGAATACTTCACAGCGCTAAAATTGATATTGATTCATAATCATAGAGCAATACTAAAATGTTAAATGTCATCAACATTCATTGATTGGAAAATTCAGTTGTCTATTTGCAGAATAAGATATATATTTATGTAAACATGGAAGCATACAGGATTTCTCCCAAAACTTGCTTCCATAACAACATATTACAATAATTCATTATACATAGTAATAGTACAAAAAAATTAAGAATATTAAAAATAAAATTGAATTGCAGTAAAAATTGAATACTACTGTAGAACTACACCACACCACAACCGATGCAATGAGTGGTGAATTTATATGATTTTTATACAAAATAAAAATATATAAAATACTGAAAATATATAGAATACCTACAAAGTATTACCACGAAATACAAATTTTCAGGAGACGTAGAAACAATTTTCAAAGCGCAATTAATAATTTGAACAAGCTATTCCTTCACAACCACAATTTTGCCCCAAGATTTAAATCTATGTGATTCAACTTTTTCTACCTATGCAGAATTTCTTATTAAGAGTAACATCATCGGTGGCATGTAGAAGGTGGCACACTAGTGCACATTGACATTACCCAATCATACGTCTTGATCTCTAGTGCACATCACTAAAACACATTCCATGCACTGCCATTTTTATTATAACCATAACATTTTTAGGCAAATCTACTTTTAGTTTTCTAAGATACTTCATCTGTTTTATCGCCGTATTCTTCCCTTATTCAGTTGTAGGATACTGTGCACCTGTATGGACAAACAGCCCATACATTAACAAAACATAACTAGTAGTTCTGTGAACAGTAGTCCTCGCGTAGTTATATAAACCACAGCCTCCTCTGACCAAACTATCAATCAGAGTGGATTATGTCGTGTCCGCGAGATATCAGTGTGAAAACGATAATAGCTGTTTGGGTTGGTGTATTGACAATGTTGATTATTATCTGCAGTAAACAACTACTATCATCAAAAGCTGACCGAGTTGAAAGCAGAGAAAGGTCGGGAGAAAATACTATGTTACCTTGAGTAATTGAATGCAATTGATAATCCCCTCGACAGCCGCCGATTCATGTTGAATTATTCTATAGTCTGATTTTGACGGTAATATTGACGTATGGAGGACGCTTTCACATTATCCTTAAAATACAAAATTTCAAAAAACCTTATATATACGTCGACGCGCAATTCAAAAAGAACATAACTGTCAAATTTCATGAAAATCTATTGTCGCGTTTTGCCGTAAATGCGGAACATAAATAAATAAATAAATAAATAAATAAATATGATTTTATTGCCGTTAAATTCTTAGAACAATAGGCAAAGTCAAATATTGATTACAGTAAGACAAAAGATAAAAATCAAATTTTTCACCAAACGGATATAGTACCTTTTGGAAACAACCTTCTCAATTACAGCCACAGCTGTAATAAAGCTCTTGGATCAAGGAACCCCCATTGAAATGTGCAAAGCACCTGGACAGTGCGAATTTCAATATGGCTCTTAGACCTAGGAAGATCCCATTGAAATTTGAAAGCACAGTTTATATTTCTCAATATGAACTATGAGTGGATTTCCGTCTGGGACTACATGTGATACATCCTTTGTGGAGCCCAATGAAGACCGGAAAAGTTTTTGATTTGATTTGAGCTTTCCCCGTCATCAATCTTTGGAAGAACTAAAACAAGGTCACAGTCTTCACAAATATTCGTCCTTCAGTTCAATGTGACATTGGTGCTCCTATAGTTCAGGATATGATCAAAACTTACTAACTGGTAATGACAATCACATGCTGCTGACTATTCTGCCAATGCTGCCTCGTCATCTCTTGAATTCAGCTCATTCAGATTTGTAGTAATCATAGAGGTTTATCTTTGTACTGATCTGTCACGTGTACAAAAGTTGGTTGTAATAATTCATATTTCTATTGTGTTCAACATGCCATTCTCTATAAATATTTGTTTCATTTCCTTTTCTAACAGGATTACTTTGGAGTTAATAGACTTGGTTGGTTTCTTTCCTGAAGAAGTGACAGATATGATTTTATCACTTCTGTCGGCAAATGATCTGGAAAAGTGTAGCAGTGTGAGCCAGCTTTGGAGCAGCACAATCAAACGTTTTCAGCAACGACAAATATCGCGTTTGAAATACAATTGGGAAAACAGAAGATACTCTGTCCATTGTTTTCCCATAAGTGAAGAGTTTACATATGTAGATATTAATGATGTCAAAGTAATCCCTTCTAATTACCCTTATAACCAGTGCCACTACTTCTCTGCATATGCAATAAAAAACGGAACTAGAGGTCCAGTTTATTTTTCTGTAGTTGGTATTGATGCAGAGTTGAGAAAGACAATCAATGTTTATCAATCCTCTGATATCTCACGATGCTCGAAGTATGTATGGGTCATGGGAGACTCTGTAATTTGGTTGCAATTTATTAGTGGAATCCGAATCCTTACCATACCGGTACTACACTGCTACACTATGCTACAAAAATCCAAATAATGAAATAAAAGCAATTGATTACTGGAAAGTTTCGAAAATAACAGTCCAAACTCTCAAAAATAACTCTACAAATAACATTTCCATGGAAACTACATAGCTGTTTCAAACAATAAGCGATATGTGAAAGTTTGGTGTAAACATACTCTTGAACTAAAATTGGAGCAGAAGTGCCGTGACAATGCTTTACAGCAGATTAGTCTATTTGATGGTTGTCTGGTCATCTCGAACACATTCAAAGCTGAGCCTACTTCTGTAATTGAAATTCACAACTTGAAAAGTGATTCGAACAGTAGGTCCTCACTCGAACACACCTTCACTGTTGATGGGAAAGTTCAAAGCCTGCATTCAAACAAGCACTTCATTGTTCTAGATATTTTCTTTGGCATCCAAGTATTCAATAAACAGAGTTACTCCAAAATCTATTCGTACAGGTATGGTTCACCTGCACCTTATCGCAATTACTACTCACCTCCACGTTGTAGAATTCAAAGTGCACATGATGATTATATAGTTCTTCTCAATGATAGAAAATATTACAGAATATTGAATCTAGCGACTAGAGAGTGGTCAGGCATTCCAGTTTCACCTAATTATCTGCATACTGTGTTCGAGAATATTGCTGTGATTCGTAATTGGTCTGACAAAACACTTGAAGTTTTTGACTGGGTAAGGAATACCACACTGCATACTTTGGCAATCCCTGAACAGATAAGTAAGAGGTATATTGTTATAAGTGTAACAGAGTTGGCAATTGTAATTGTTGATACTTCTTCCAATCTAGTAGTAGTATTCAAGTTTGGGTGAACTATTATTTAGTGAAGGATTATTTTGTTTGACTGGTAGTTGAGTCTGAAAGGTGTGATCAAGGATTGAGGATAAAATTGATGTCTGCTATGGATAGAAGTGTTCAATGTTGACTATAGTATCCTGCACCACGTCTTCTCATGGTCTCAAACTTGATCACAGATTATGTTCCTATACATGATATTAACTCGGTTGTGTATTGGATTGTTTGACAACAGGTATCTATTTTTTCAAAGACTTCTGATCATCATGAATTGTGTGGAGTGTTATAGAAATGTTCCTGAATCTTCCAATGTTCCAAAATATATACATTGTCAGGGGGAACATTCCTACTATAATTACAAATGCAGTTAGAATATAGAGGAAGTCCTTATTGAAGAATCTCTAACGGCTGATTTAGAATTCTCCAACCATTATATCAGTTCATCTGAATTCGAATTATCTGGCATTGGGTTGCATGCTCATTTAAAGATCCAAGCATAAACATTCAATGGAATGATTGAGGAAGGAACAAGAGTGCTCAAAAAAATCAGTATTTCTCAACCTGTTTAAGACTTTCGATTCTGGATGGTTTGGGAGTTGCCATTTTGTACTATCCAAATAATTCAATAATTTTTGAATCAATGCATATCAATTCATATTGCATCAATTCTTAATTGAAGCACAGTGTTGTCCTGTTGTGAAGGTTATTGATTGATAATGTCTCCTCATTCTTCATTCATTGAAATGAATAATAAGCTCCAAAAACTCTTCCCGATCTAGTTTTGAAAGTGACTAGAGTTGTAGTTTCTCTCATATCACAGAATCACCCCCATTAACTACCCAAGGTCATCAATATTGTGTGAACATCACTCCAATAAAATGATAATTTCTACAAAATTAATTTTCAAAATGGCATTTTTCAATGTGTTCATAATGGTTACCGTATATAAACTTTTATCAGTTCTCTGAGATTAGCTTTGTTGTTTCTTTTTTGACAGGATTACTTTGGAGTTAATAGACTTGGTTGGTTTCTTTCCTGAAGAAGTGACATATATGATTTTATCACTTCTATCGGCAAATGATCTGGAAAATTGTAGCAGTGTGAGCCAGCTTTGGAGCAGCACAATCAAACGTTTTCAGCAACGACAAATATCGCGTTTGAAATACAATTGGGAAAACAGAAGATACTCTGTCCATTGTTTTCCCATAAGTGAAGAGTTTACATATGTAGATATTAATGATGTCAAAGTAATCCCTTCTAATTACCCTTATAACCAGTGCCACTACTTCTCTGCATATGCAATAAAAAACGGAACTAGAGGTCCAGTTTATTTTTCTGTAGTTGGTATTGATGCAGAGTTGAGAAAGACAATCAATGTTTATCAATCCTCTGATATCTCACGATGCTCGAAGTATGTATGGGTCTTGGGAGACTCTGTAATTTGGTTGCAATTTATTAGTGGAATAGTGGAATCCGAATCCTTACCATACCGGTACTACACTGCTACACTATGCTACAAAAATCCAAATAATGAAATAAAAGCAATTGATTACTGGAAAGTTTCGAAAATAACAGTCCAAACTCTCAAAAATAACTCTACAAATAACATTTCAGTGAAAATGGATGGAAACTACATAGCTGTTTCAAACAATAAGCGATATGTGAAAGTTTGGTGTAAACATACTCTTGAACTAAAATTGGAGCAGAAGTGCCGTGACAATGCTTTACAGCAGATTAGTCTATTTGATGGTTGTCTGGTCATCTCGAACACATTCAAAGCTGAGCCTACTTCTGTAATTGAAATTCACAACTTGAACAGTGATTCGAACAATGGGTCCACACTCGAACACACTTTTACTGTTGATGGAAAAGTTCATAGCCTGCATTCAAACAAGCATTCCATTTTTCTAAGTGTTTTATTGGACTTGAAATTCATCATACAAGTACGCAATAGACAGAGCTACTCTATCATCTATTCTTGCATGTATGACTCTCCTGTACCTCATGAAATTCAAAGTGCATATGATGATTATATAGTGGTCCTCAGTGGTGGCAAATATAGAATTCTGAATCTTACCACTAGAAAGTGGTCATATATTCCATCTCTCGCCAAAAATCTGACGACTGTGTTTGATAATATTGCTGTGATTCATAATTCGTCTGACAAAACACTCCAAGTTTTTGACTGGAAAAGGAATACCCAACTCCATACTCTGGCAATCCCTGAGAAAATAAGTGACTATTATGTCGTTGCTAGTGTGACTGAGTCTAGAATTGTAATTATTGATACACCTTTCGATCAAGTAGTAGTATTCAAGTTTGGGTAGGCTGAAGTGGACGATAACTCTGGTATGCAGTTGATTCTGTGAATGTTGTCAATGATTGAAGAATCAAAATTAGCCTATGTCTGTTGTGAAAAAATAATATTGATATCTTGCCTTTATTACTTATCACTCTGATTCTTGAATTGAATTGCAAGATTTAGTTTTGTGTGCTGTTGTTTCAGTGAATGTTTAACTTTGATTATGATTAAAAATGGTCAACTTGATTAGTATTCTTGTCATTAATTGCTCTTATTGTAGGATTGAGCGTTGTTTTGGAGTCATTCGAACATGATTTAGTATTTATAGTCTAATTTTCCCAAGAATGAAATCCAAATGTGTGAGACTGGCCACACTGTGAAGCACTATCTAGTCCTGTTGTGAAGGTTATTGATTGATAACATCTCCATTTGAAATTGACTATAAGTTCTAAAATCTCTTCCCGATCCAGTTTTGAACGCGACTAGAGTTGTAGTTTCTCTCATATCACAGAATCACCCCCATTAACTACCCAAGAGCATCAATATTGTGTGAACATCACTCCAATAAAATTATAATTTCCCTACAATAATATTCTTCTAAAAGCCTTTTTTATTGTGTTCATTACGGTTCTGCATAAGTTCTGCATCCTGTGAGATAACTAGTTTTGTTGTTTCTTTTTTGACAGGATAACTTTGGAGTCAATGGATTTCGTTGGTTCCTTTCCTGAAGAAGTGACATATATGATTCTTTCACATCTGTCGGCAAATAGTCTGGAAAATTGTAGCAGTGTGAGTCAGCTTTGGAGCATCACAATCAAACGATTTCAACAACAACATATGACGCGTTTGAAATACAATTGGGGAAAAGGAAAATACTCTGTTCACTGCTTTCCCATAAGTGATGAGTTTTCGTATTTATATGTTTTTGGCAACGAAGAACTCGCTTCTAATTACCCTTATGACAACTGCATCTACTTCTCTGCATATGGGACCAAATTCGGAGTTAGACGTACAATTTATTTTTCCTTAGTTCATGTTGATGCAGAGTTGAGGAAGACAATCAATCATTGTCAATACACTGGTTTCTTCGGTCGCGTAAAGGAAGTATGTGTCTGGGGAGGCTCTATAATTTGGACTAGTGCTCATGAGCATTACACTATGGGAGCATTACATTACTACAATGCCACTCTAACTCCTGACACTGAAATGAAAACTATTGATGAATGGAACTTTTCTGATCAGGATGACATTTGGAATACCATTTCCCTGAAAATGGATAGAAACTTCATAGCTGTTTCAAACAATCAGCAATATGTTAAAGCTTGGTGTAAACACACTCTAGAACTAAAATTGGAGCAGAAGTGCCGTGACGATGCTTTACAGCAGATCAGTTTATTTGATGGTTGTCTGGTCATCTCGAACACATTCGAAGCTGAGCCTATTTCTATCATTGAAATTGAAAACTTGAAAAGTGATTCGAACAATGGGTCCACACTCAAACACATTTTCGTTGTTGATGGAAAAGTTCAAAACTTACTTTCAAACAAGCTCTTCATTGTTCTGAATATTTGTTTGGAATACGATTCCATCAAAGTATTCAATAAACAGAGTTACTCCATCATCTATTCTTACAATTATGACAATCTTTCACGTTGTACAATTCAAAGTGCACATAATAATTATATAGTTGTAAATGAAGGTCTCCAATATAAAAGATACAGAATATTGAATCTAGACACTGGAAAGTGGTCAGACATTCCATTAACCACCAAAAATCTGTATACTGTGTTCGAGAATATTGCTGTGATTCGTAATGACAAAACACTTGAAGTTTTTGACTGGGTAAGGAATACCCAACTGCATACTTTGGCAATTCCCAAGCAGATAAGTAAGAGTTATATTGTTATAAATGTATCTGAGTTGGGAATTGTAATTCTTGATACTTATTCAAATCAAGTAGTAGTATTCAAGTTTGGGTAGGCTGAAGTGGACGATAACTCTGGTATGATGTTGATTCTGTGAATGTTGTCAATGATTGAAGAATCAAAATTAGCCAATGTCTGTAGTGGAAAAATTATATTGATATCTTGCCTTTATTACTTATTACTATGATCCTTGAATTGAATATTACTCTTGCAAGATTCAGTTTTGTGTGCTGTAGTTACAGTGAATGTTAACTTTGATTATGACTGAAAATAATGTCTATTATATTAACTTGATTAGTTTTATTGTCATTAATTGCTCTGATTGTAGGATTGGGCGTTGTTTTGGAGTCATTCGGACATGGTTTAGTATTTATAGTCTAAGTCTAAAGTCAAAGTGCATATGATGATTATATAGTGGTTCTCAGTGATGACAAATACAGAATATTGAATCTAGTCACTAGAAAGAGGTCATACATTCCATCCGACACCAAAAAACTGTGGACTGTGTTTGATAATATTGCTGTGATTCGCAATCGGTCTGACAAATTACTTCAAGTTTTTGACTGGGAAAGGAATACCCAACTGCTTACTTTGGCAATCCCTGAGCAAATAAGTGACAAGTATGTCGTTGCAAGTGTGACTGAGTCTAGAATTGTAATTGTTGATACCTCTTCCAATCAAGTAGTAGTATTTAAGTTTGGGTAGGCTGAAGTGGACGATAACTCTGGTATGATGTTGATTCTTTGAATGTTAACAATGATTTAAGAATCGGAATGAGCCCATGTTTGTTATGGAAAAATGATATTGTGATCTTATCCTTATTTAATTCTTGCTCTGATCCTCGGTTTCAACATTGTTCTTGCAAGATTCAGTTTAGTGTGCTGTAGTTTCAGTGAATGTTAACTTTGATTATGACTGATTGTAACTTTGTAGTTACTCTGATTGTAGGATTGGGCGTTGTTTTGGAGTTATTCGGACATGGTTTAGTATTTATAGTCTAATTCTCCCAAGAATAAAATCCGAGTCTGTTAGACTGGCCACACTGTGAAGCACTGTCTAGTCCTGCTGTGAAGGTTATTGATTGATAACATCTCCATTTGAAATAAATTATTAGTTCTAAAATATCTTTCCGATCCAGTTTTGAACGCGACTAGAGTTGTAGTTTCTATCATATCACAGAATCACCCCAATTAACTACCCAAGGTCATCAATATTGTGTAAACATCACTCCAATAAAATGATTAATTTCTCCAAAATAGTTGTTCTAAATGCTTTTTTGTATGATTGCCTCTGATTGTAGGATTGGGCGTTGTTCTGGAGTCATTCGGACATGATTTTGTATTTATAGTCTAATTCTCCCAAGAATGAAATTCGAATGTGCTATGCTAACCACAAACGGCAGTGCATGCATGCACACACACACACACACATGTTCATCATGCATGTTTGTCATCAGCGAGATGCTTCTAACATAAAATAAACAAATAATAAATAGACCACTGAAAAATTACAAATTATATTTATAAAAATAATTTAACCTCAAATAGAGTAGCTAAGAAAAAATAAACAACAATAATCGCTGATACAAAAACCTAACATCAAATAATTTTGCTCAAAGTCTTTCCCTGTGATGAATGACACAACAATGTATGACGATATGGGTATCATGCATATTCATTATGCATTTCCTGTCTCGTTAGCGACCCACCCTAAGAAGAAAGAATGTTTGTACTTTTGTCTTCCAATATAGGTTTTTAGGTAATTTTTTCACTTTTTTTCAATTTGACTGTAGTGGGCCTACTTCTCCAAATCTCCTGAATGTCCTATATACCTACTGGAATAATAATTTGAACTGTGCTACTTTAGTGGCTGTATATCTGTATTTAATGTTTTGTCAACTGTGGTTTTATTTTTTCATACACTTCTCTTCTTCATGAGATGTGGAGGGTTATTAAAAAAGGTGCTCTTCTCAAAACGTAGATTATCAAGATGAATATTCTAACAACTCTACCACTGTTAAAAATGAGGATATCCTCAGAACTTACTTAATGTCTTTGTCAACAGAGATTCATTTCCTGAAAGGCCTGGTCATCATGAATTGTGTATAAGGTTCCTGTAGTTTCCAAAACATATATTATGTTGTCAGGGAGGATATTCCTACTATTATTACAAATGCAGTTATTAAAAAATATCAATCCTTTCTCAAAAAGTCATTATTCACAATCTCTAACGGGGTTTCGCATGATTATCGATCAAATTGTACACATTCATTGAAATGATAAAGAATGGAACAATTAATCTAAATAGAAGCAAATTAGTATTTCTCAACCTAATTAAGACTTTCGTTATGGGTGATTAGGGAGTTGGACATTTTGTACTATCCAAATAGTTCAATAATTATCGAATCAATGCAAATCAATTCATCTTGCATCAATTCTCAATTGAAGCACTGTGTTGTCCTGTTGTGAATATTATCCATTGATAACATATCCATTTAAAATGAATAATAATCTCCAAAATCTCTTCACGATCCAGTTTTGAACCCGACTAGAGTTGTAGTTTCTCTCATATCACTGAATCACCCCCATCAACTACCCAAGAGCATCAATATTGTGTGAATATCACTCCAATAAAATGATAATTTCTACACAATCATTGTAAAAAATGTCCTTTCAATGTGTTCTTAATGGTTACCGTATATAAACTTTTATCAGTACTGTGAGATAATTAGCTTTGTTGTTTCTTTTTTAACAGGATAACTTTGCCGTCAATGGACTTTGTTGGTTTCTTTCCTGAAGAAGTGACAGATATGATTTTGTCACTTCTATCGTCAAATGATCTGGAAAATTGTAGCAGTGTGAGCCAGCTTTGGAGCAGCACAATCAAACGTTTTCAGCAAGTACAAATATCGCGTTTGAAATATAATTGGGATAACGGAAAATACTCTGTCCACTGTTTTCCCATGAGTGACGAGCTTCTGTATGCACATTGTCAAAATGTCCAAGTACTCCCTTCCAATTACTCTTATGACCAGTTCCTCCACTACCCTGCATTTATGCTCAAAAAAGGAACTTTAGGTCCATTTTATTTTTCCGTAGTTCGTATTGATGCAGATTTGAGGAAGACAATCAATCTATGTCAATACTCTGGTTTCTTAGGGTGCATAAAGCAAGTGTGGGTCATGGGAGAATCTGTGATTTGGTTGAGTGTTAATGAATCAGTTGGAGCGTTACATTACTACAATGCTTCACTATCGCCCAACACTGAAATGAAAACTATTGATAGATGGAACTATTTCAATCGAAATTGCATTTCCTTGAAAATGGATGGAAACTACATAGCTGTTTCAAACAATAACCGATATGTGAAAGCATGGTGCAAACAGACTCTTGAACTAAAATTAGAGCAGAGGTGCCGTGACAATGCTTTACAGCAGATCAGTTTATTTGATGGTAGTCTTGTTATTTCGAACGCAATCAGTAGTGAGCCTACTTCTGTAATTGAAATTCACAACATGAAGAGTGATTCCAACAATAGGTCAACACTCAAACACACTTTCACTGTTGATGGACAAGTTCAAAGCCTGCTTTTAAACAGGCATTTCATTTTTCTAAATATTATAGTGGACAATAAATTCACACAACAAGTACGCAATAAGCAGAGTTACTCTATCATCTATTCTTGCATGTATAACTCTCCTGTACCTCATGAAATTCAAAGTGCATATGATGATTATATAGTGGTTCTCAGTGATGACAAATACAGAATATTGAATCTAGTCACTAGAAAGAGGTCATACATTCCATCCGACACCAAAAAACTGTGGACTGTGTTTGATAATATTGCTGTGATTCGCAATCGGTCTGACAAATTACTTCAAGTTTATGACTGGGAAAGGAATACCCAACTGCTTACTTTGGCAATCCCTGAGCAAATAAGTGACAAGTATGTCGTTGCAAGTGTGACTGAGTCTAGAATTGTAATTGTTGATACCTCTTCCAATCAAGTAGTAGTATTCAAGTTTGGGTAGGCTGAAGTGGACGATAACTCTGGTACGATGTTGATTCTTTGAATGTTAACAATGATTTAAGAATCGGAATTAGCCCATGTTTGTTGTGGAAAAATGATATTGGGATCTTATCCTTATTTAATTCTTGCTCTGATCCTCGGTTTCAACATTGTTCTTGCAAAATTCATGAATTGTGTATAAGGTTCCTGTAGCTACCAAAACATACATATATTATGTTGTCAGGGAGGATATTCCTACTATTATTACAAATGCAGTTATTAAAAAATATCAATCCTTTCTCAAAAAGTCATTATTCACAATCTCTAACGGGGTTTCGCATGATTATCGATCAAATTGTACACATTCATTGAAATGATAAAGAATGAAACAATTAATCTAAATAGAAGCAAATTAGTATTTCTCAACCCAATTAAGACTTTCGATTATAGGTGATTAGGGAGTTGGACATTTTGTACTATCCAAATAGTTCAATAATTATCGAATCAAAGCAAATCAATTCATCTTGCATCAATTCTCAATTGAAGCACTGTGTTGTCCTGTTGTGAATATTATCCATTGATAACATATCCATTTAAAATGAATAATAATCTCCAAAATCTCTTCACGATCCAGTTTTGAACCCGACTAGAGTTGTAGTTTCTATCATATCACCGAATCACACCCCTCAACTACCCAAGAGCATCAATATTGTGTGAACATCACTCCAATAAAATGATTAATATCTCCACAATAATTGTAAAAAATGCCTTTTTCATTGCGTTCATTACGGTTCTACATAAGTTCTGCCTGCTGAGAGATAATTAGCTTTGTTGTTTCTTTTTTGACAGAATAACTTTGGAGTCAATGGATTTCGTTGGTTTCTTTCCTGAAGAAGTGACAGATATGATTTTGTCACTTCTATCGGCAAATGATCGGGAAAAGTGTAGCAGTGTGAGCCAGCTTTGGAGCAGCACAATCAAACGTTTTCAGCAAGGACAAATTTCGCGTTTGAAATACAATTGGGAAAACGGAAGATACTCTGTCCATTGTTTTCCCATAAGTGATGAGTTTTCATATTTATATGTTTTTGGCGTCGAAGAAATCGCATCCAATTACTCTTATGACCAGTGCCCCTACTTCTCTGCATATGCGACCAAAAACGGAGTTAGACGTCCAATTTATTTTTCTGTAGTTCATATTGATGCAGAGTTGAGGAAGACAACCAATCATTGTCAATACACTGGTTTTTTCGGTCGCGTAAAGGAAGTGTGTGTCTGGGGAGGCTCTATAATTTGGACTTGTGCTCATGAATCTTTGGGAGCATTACATTACTACAATGCCACTCTAACTCCTGACACTGAAATGAAAACTATTGATGAATGGAACTTTTCTAATCCGTATGACATTTGGAATACCATTTCCCTGAAAATGGATAGAAACTTCATAGCTGTTTCAAACAATCAGCAATATGTTAAAGCTTGGTGTAAACACACTCTAGAACTAAAATTGGAGCAGAAGTGCCGTGACGGTGCTTTACAGCAGATCAGTTTATTTGATGGTTGTCTGGTCATCTCGAACACATTCAAAACTGAGCCTTATTCTGTCATTGAAATTCACAACTTGAAAAGTAATTCAAACAATGGGTCCACACTCGAACACACTTTCACTGTTGATGGAAAAGTTCAAAACTTACATTCAAACAAGCACTTCATTGTTCTTGATATTATTTTGTGCTCCAAAACCATCCAAGTATTCAATAAACAGAGTTACTCCATCATCTATTCTTACGATTATGACTCAATTTCATGTTGTCGATTTCAAAGTGCACATGATGATTATATAGTTGTTCTCAATGATGACAAATATCCTAGAATATTGAATCCAGCTACTAGAAAGTGGTCAGACATCCCATCTTATGCCTTGTGGACTGTGGACCATCTTATCAAACTGTGGACTGTGTTTGACAATATTGCTGTGATTCGCAATCTGTCTGATAAAACACTTCAAGTGTTTGACTGGGAAAGGAATACCCAACTGCTTACTCTGGTAATCCCTGAGCAAATAAGTGACAAGTATGTCGTTGCCAGTGTGACTGAGATGAGAATCGTAATTGTTGATACCTTTTCCAATCAAGTAGTAGTATTCAAGTTTGGGTAGGCTGGAGTGGATATGGAGAGTTCAACTCTGGTATGATGTTGATTCTGTAAATGTTAACGATGAGAATCAAAATTAGCCTATGTCTGTTATGAGAAATTATTATCTTTCCTTTATTACATTGCTCTGACCCTTTAATTTAATATTGTTCTTGCTAGATTCACTTTTGTGTGTTGTTGTTTCAGTGAATGTTAACTGATTTATGATTCATAATAATGTATTTTATCAACTTGAAGTTTTCTCGTCATTAATTGCTCTGATTGTAGGATTGGGCGTTGTTCTGGAGTCATTTGTACATGATTTATATTTATAGTCTAATTCTCCCAAGAATGAAATCCAAATGTGTTAGGCTGGCCAGTAACGGCAGTACATGCATGCACATACACATGTTCATAATGCATGTTCTGTCATCAGCGAGAGGCTTCTAACATAAAATAAACAACCAATAAATGTATAAACCACTGAAAAATTACAAATTTTATTTATAAAAATAATTCAACTTCAAATTGAGTAGCGAAGAAAAAATAAACAACAAAAATCAGAGATACAAAAACCTAACTTCAAAAAATTTTGTTCGAAATCTTCACCTGTGATGAATGACACAACATGGTATTGTGCATGTTCATCATGCAGTTCCTGTCTCGTTTGTGGCCACCCTAACAAAGTAGAAAGAATTTGTGAAATATTGTCTTCCAATATAGGATTTTAGGTATTTTTTTTACTAGTAGTGGGCCTACTACTTCAAACTTTCTGAATGTCTTATATAATGGAATAATAATTTGATCTGTGCTACTTTAGTGGCTGTATATCTGTATTGAATGGTTTGTCAACTATGGTTTTATTTTCTCATACACTTCTCTTCTTCATGAGATGTGTAGGGTTATTGATTAATGTGCTTTTCTCCATCAAAAAGTAGCTTATCTTAGATCACAACAACTCCTGTTCTTGAAAAATGAGCAAATTCTTATTCGAAATCTCGTTAGTCATAATTTGATGCTTTCCTGCTGGTTTGTTACTCTTCCACTACGTTTCTATCCAGATTACCTCTCATTTTCATGAAATGGATAGACTGTTGTCATTTTTTGTTGTGTAAAGTTTTTAGGGGTAGACATTCTGAACTGAAAGCCTGTTATTTCCATACATATATTGTAAGAATTTGTGAGTTACAATATTATCAATTTAAAAATACTCAATCATTATTGGAATGCTTCATTATTATTTCTTAATCTTTTGAAATGCTTCAAATTATTCTCTTGAAGTATTGTATAGTCATCTTGTGCTACATACAGCTTGAAGTCATCTCCATTCAAAAACAATAATTATGATATTCAAAATCTCATCCAAATACTCTGGTCTGGAACTAGATTAAAACTGTAGCTTGTCTCGTCTCACAGAATTGCTTCATTACCTAACCTCAAGCCTTGATCTTTAGTGCACATTACTTCAATAACACTCCTTGCACTGCCTTTCCTATTAAATCATAATATTTGTATCTACCTACATCAGTTTTCTGACATAATTATATTTTTTTGACAGGATTACTTTGGAGACAATGGACTTTGTAGCTTCCTTTCCAGAAGAATTGACAGATATGATCTTGTCACATCTAACAGCAAGTGATCTGGAATATTGTAGCGGTGTTAGTCAGATATGGAGTAAGGCAATCAAAATTTTCAAACAGAGGCAATATGCACGGCTAAAATATAATTGGGAGAATGGAATATACTCTGTCCATCGTTTGTCAATCAGTGATGATTTTGAGTGTGCCCAGGTTCCTACTATAGAATTACTTCCGTCAAATTTTAATCATGACCAGTGCCTCTACTACCCTGTATTTATGGCCAAAAAAGGAACTCAAAGCCCATTACATTTTTGTGTGATTCGTATTGATGCAGAGTTAAGAAAAACGATAGATTTTTTATTCGAAATTTGTCCCCCATACTACATAGAGAATGTTTGTGTCATGGGAGGCTGTCTTATTTGGCTGGAATCTTTCGGAACTGTGAAATACTATAATGCCACCCTGGGGTCGAATAGTAAGGTTGAAACTTTTGAAAAAGATAATCATGCCATTCCAAATGACAGTTCTCTCACAACGGATAGAGACCACATTGTCGTATCCAACTATAGGACTAATTACCTCAAAGTTTGGTGCAAACAGTCACATAAACCAATATTGGAATCCAAGTGCAATAAATCCTCTGTACAAAAGATAAGTTTATGCAATGGTTGTCTAATCATCTCGAATTCATTTAAAGCTGGAATAAAATCTGCAATTGAAATTCACAACTTGACAAATGATGCAAACAATACACTCAAACACACTTTTACTCTTGCTTGCCGAGTGCAGAATCTGCATTCAAACGAGCGCTTCATTTTTCTCAATATTGAAATGCACCATAACTACATCCAAGTACACGATAAACAGAGTTATGCAATCGTCTACTCTCATAAGTATGATTCATCCAAGCCTTGTACAATACATTATGCCTATGATGATTTCATTTTTGTAAAAGAATTTCTGAAAAACAGTTATAGAATTTTGACTCTTGCTTCAGGAGAATGGCTTACAGTTTCATCTTTGACGAAAAGATTGTACACTGTGTTTGAGAATATTTCTGTTAATTGCCCTCCATTTGACAATACACTACATGTTTTGGACTGGAAACGAGATGCTGAACTGTTCACTTTGGCTATTCCCGAGCCAAATAAATGTGATTTTTCGTTCTCAAGTACGCATGATGTTGTTAGTGTGAGTGAGTTTAGAATTGTAGTTTTTGATTTGCTGTCTGATAAATTCATTGTTTATAAGTTTGGGTAGAAGCAATTGGGATAAAATCACTCCAGTCATCATACCAACTTGATTAATGTCCTTATTTTTTATTTATTGCCCTGATTGCTGAATTAAGGTTGTTCATAACTTCCTCACACCTGCGGGCTACATAAAATAGTAGGCTCATGCATAGATCTCACAATCTATTTTTGTACTACTATTTTATTTATCTATTTAGAGCTAGGGTTGTTAGTATTTGTTAGTGTGGATTGTATAGTGTATGATTGTAATGTGTGAAGGAGGCAAAATGGGTTTTTACCTGTTGCCTCCATGAATAAAATTATTATTATTATTATTATTATTATTATTAGAGCTAGATTGGATTCTTTAAATTTAATGTTCGGTACTTGTATTTTTTAAAATTTATTTTGTATTTTCCAAATTATTTTGTACTTCGATTTTCAAATGTAAATTTGAGACTGAATATGACTGCTCCATAATATTATTAACATTGTTGGTGTCTTAACCTCTCATTTAATCCTTGATTGGAATGGGGCCCCGCATTATTGTAATTATTGAAAAAGGAGGTAGAACACACTATTTGAGAAAATTTAAAGTAGTATATTTTCTACCATAGGTAGGTAGGCCTACAGAACAGTATCTAAATAATAAGATATTAGGGAGGATAAGATTTAAGAAGTATTTATACCATTTTTTGTCCTATTCATTAATTTTGACTCTTTGAAAAGGCCTTAGTGCGGTTGTGTCAATGGAAAAATAGAAATGGTACCAAGAGTTTGATTTTACAATATCATATGATTTATTATAAAATATATAAATATAGAAATAAGTAATTAACTATTATGTACAAAAATAATTTATTGTTGATTACTGTTCAGATTGAATAGTCCATTGTACTAGTAGTCCATATAATCTAGTTTATTAAAATGTAGTAATAGTCCATATTTGTGGTGCTTTTTTAAAAATGGACAGACAATTTATTAATATACCTGATGGTGATAGTGCTTGATATAATGTTTGTATTGTAAGGTAATAATATGTTTTACTAATGTGATATCTTGTAAAAAAAATGTTGTACACAAATATTAAGAATTTGTTTTATGAAGATAACACGCTTTTGTCGATAATAAAAAGTTGTTCATGAGGGATGTGAGGAAGGAAAAAGAATGTCACTATTTTTCAAAAACTTGATTTTAACATAATCTTGTAGCCATTTATGAAAGCCAATCTAATAATGAAAAACTTGAAAATTCCTCATTCCTGATTTTATATTCACGAAGACTATTGCTTAAAAACAGAAGGCGAAATCTATGTTAATTCTACTCGAATTTTATGTATTGTCTATGAATAAATGAACTTGACTAATTCTGTAATTCACCATGTAATTCCATACTTATTTTAATAAGACCATTATTAAATCATGAAAAATGTTCTCTTTCTCTCAATCAAAACCGAATATTGTAATATTCAATTTTATTTCATCAGAATTCACTGTGAAATTTCCTATTACACTACAGTGACAACCATTATTGAAGTTTTGATTCGAAAGTAGAATGTTGAGTTTAGTATTGTGATTCTAAATAATCTGTAACTAATTTTTTTAAGAATATTCAATTCCATTGAATATGAGAAACTGATTTTTGTGTTTAGTATTGAAAATGAGCAACTGGCTTTTTGTGTTTAATATTGAATAAGTTTAATTTTCTATTGATTTGTTGTATTATCTTAGTTTTTTTCTTGTAACATGTGCATAGTAGAAAGGAAATAATGTAATTATTTCACTGGTGCCATTTTAGTAGGCCTGCTATATTATGGTGCTTTGTATAGCTATTGGTTCATCGCCTATCTTTAAGTTTGATATTTATTCTTATAAATAAAATAAAAATAAAAATTGTTTTCAATTCACTGAATATGTTGAATAATTATTCGTCTTATCCAGAAAAATACATGAAACCTGAAGCTGTGTACATACAGAAAGCAACCTCTAAATTCATGTTTGCTATCAACACCATGCGATGGAAACTAGAGTTGTTTTTTTTAAAGAGATTTAATGGTTGCTTAGTGTTGTTCATAGTTAGATGATAGCAACGTTTTAGTACCTCAGTTAAGAAATCACTCATTTTCAAAACCTCATCTCATATCCCTCGAACAAGAGAGAATTTGATGGAAAGCATGTCAAGTACAATTCCTGACTAAGCGATTTTAAAATATAATTTTTTGCAAAGTTTTATGAAATAGGGTATGTATGCACTAGGCGATTTTCGGTCAAGGAAATTATAATCTCTCAGATTTGCTTGATATTTAGGCCATGGATAGAACTTGACCTTACAAGTGTTGTGCCATGATACATTACAGTATTTGCTGTAATAGGAGATGAGTATTAACTGAAACAAAAAAATCACTCATTGTCAAATGCTCAGATCTCAAGAACAGGAACAAATTTCGCCAATCTAATAAAATATACGTTATTAATCCAATAACACATTCCTGAAACAGTTATAGCTAATTTCTAAGTTTTTAAAATATAATTATAGTACCCTTGAAAATTAATAAAATACAGGGTATTTGAAAAAGAATTCCCTAGTTTTAGGTATAAATTAATAAAAACTTCATCAAGTACATACAATGAAAGAGAGAACCTTCAAGTTTTGTTTCACATCAGTACACTTCAACATGGAATCCATTTGTTGCCCTGCACACGTCGAGACGATATTCAAGTTCTCGCCATGTATTCACCAACATATCAGGTGTAACTGTCCCAACCGCCGTGTGACGATTCTTTCCAGTAAATGGTTTATGTATCGGATTTTTTAACTGTAGACAACATTTTTTTATGTTTCCACAAAAGAGGGGTTTAGTTCGGGCTTCGTGGTGGCCAAGCAATTGGGCGAGCTTTCCCTATCCACCTTCCCGGAAAGCGATTGTCTAGTGTCAACTGAAGGAACTGTTTCCTGGCGCCATCTTAAGGTCAAGCAGATCGGGAGAACGAAGACAGCACGCATGCAAAAGTTCTGTCAAGCTGTCAGAAGGGTAAATCAGCGAGGTGCGAAGAGAGCGCGCTCTGAAATGACGCGCGCTCTCTTCGTACCTATACGATTCAAGTTTGACAAGGGTTCAAAATTCAGGCTGGGTATATATAGCTTGAAACTCAAGTCTCCACATTAGACGAGTGTTAGTGAAGTTCTCACTTTTGAATTATTGAAGGCGTTTTCTGCCTGTTTTTATGTTCGACAAGAACTTTAGAGAGAATTGATCAATCAGCTTCAAATTTTGAGCACAAATTCTTCAATCCTAGAAGACTACAAAATTGACTCATTCCTTCAGAATATAGAAATAACATTGAAAGTGCATAAGAAGAAAAATTGTTTTGATTTTGTAGCACACTGACTGTCAGACAGACAGACTTTATGCGCCGACTCATGATTTCAGCTGAAAAATACACAACATTAATTTACTAGTAGTTCTGTGAACAGTAGACCTCGCGCTGTTTTAATTTCTTCTCTTATACTGTCCATCAGAGTAAATCCTTTCTGTAAGTCATGTCGCTGAAATATCGGTGTGAAAACGGCTAATGGCTGTTGGGGTTGGTGTATTATGTGTATATTTATTTGTAAAAATATTTCACACATACCTGTCAAATTTCATGAAAATCAATTGCCGCTTAAATCAAATCACTTATTAATAGAAATCTACAATATTTTTCAATATTCACCATTCGGTCCTCAACATGTCGATTTTTGTTGAAGGGGTTTATTGAAGAAAACTAGAAAATAAGTAGTAGCATGTATATTTATATATATTTTCAGGGAGAACGAAGATATGTCAAGCTGTCAGAAGGGTAAATCAGTGAGGTACAAAGAGAGCACGCACTAAAATGATGCGCGTTTTCTTCGTACTCTCATGAAAATGATTTATGACCAACTTTCAGCCAGGTAGGATGCGCGTCCTCTTCGTACTTTCAAGCAGATCTGCCAACTGCAGGGGGGCAAATCTTGGACAGTTGCTGAATCAAACACCACAAACTAGAATAGTGTATATCACTTTTTACAGATTTTATGACACAACAAAACTAGGGAGTTTTTTTCAAACACCCTGTAATAAAACAAGAATACCTACAAATTTAAGTAGCCCTGAATTCATGAATTTTTAAGATATATATATTTTTTTAATTCCTGATGTGTACATCATGTGTGTTTCGGCTGACAAAATAATCTCAGTTTTGCTGTGTGTTGTGTTTTATAAAAGTGTTTTGAAAAAAGGGTACTTTGTGATTATTTCCATTATTTGCAATTCAAGTAAAATAATTCATGAGGTTCAGTAACATGCTCAAGTAGAATACTTTATTAGATAACATGCTTTTGTATCTAGTTGATGATTTTTCACAAGTTAAGATCGTGACAATAATAAGTAGCCTACAATAATAATAAAGATGACAGTACAGTACCACAATAAGTATGAATTATCATAGGCTTTTATCAACGTAATAGGCTAATCACTTTTTTACTATGCCTAATAGCAGAGACAAGAATAATATAGTTAAAAATAATCTCAGTTTTATAATAATATACTTATCCTTCATCTATGCTAATAGTCAAAATGAACTGCAATAAAGTTATATGAGTGTTATGACTACTGCATTAACAAATGCCTGGTCAGATTCACATCAAACTGTCAGCATATCATATATAAAATTCATTGATGCTTCCGATTCAACCAATGCTGACACTCCTGACAGTGCAAAGTGAATCTGACCACAGCATTTATTGCAAAAGCGCTTGGAGAGAGAAACAAGAGAAGTACATTTTGTTGAATTTGCATTCTGACTGAGAACCGTGATTTCCAGGATTTTCTCAAGTTTTCCAGTGAGCATTCTCATGTCAGAGTTTTTATTCTTGAAACTGGTTAAACACCAATAAAGCTGTTGACAGAGCTGCTCTGTATCAAATATGTCGCTTTGCGTTGCAAGATCATGATACGCTGGAGTTTAAATAATAATAGGCTTCTTTACTGGAAGAATATATTATTTCCACTAGCCTAGAATGTAGAATTAGCCCAGAATGTATTCCGATGTAATTGGATGAATTCCGAGTCCCATACTTAAAATCCCATCTATTATGGATAAATATTATATCAACTATATATAATAGTCAATTGATGATCAATAACATTGATAATATTTATTGATGTAATCATTACTACCAAAATGCAACGCAAGTATAACGATATGCAACGCAACGATCATAAAACAGGAGCTCTCTCAGCATTGGGTGCTGAAATGTTAATAATTTTCTCCAGTGACTGTGGTGGGTCTTTGAATTATTTCCATGAAGTTTTGCGTTGAAGAGTGTTGCATGATATAGAAATAGAATATCCTCAGTTTGGATTGCTATTAATTTGAATATTTATCAAGGAGTACTGCGTAGTTTTCCATTAATTGGGCAAAACGTATTTCCGCAGGATTCTAGCATCAAGATAATAATTGTAAGTACCGTACTGTAGCCTTCTTCATAGTTTAATGTATTTTATAGAGGGTTTATATTTGAACTTATTTGGAATTCATGCATGTTGTAATTTCCACTATTATAGTGTTCCTTTTTTGGAACAGGCCTAAACAAAATATGTACAGTACCTATTATGTATGGTAGCCTATTTATTATTCAGTAAATAAACTGGAATATTACATTTACTATTTTCATTATTATTTCAATTCTTGAAATAATATTTCAATAATTCCTAAAATAATTATTGTATTTCATTAATGAAATACATATATTTTCATTATTATTTCAATTTTTGATGAATTTTATTATTACTACCGGTCTTCATAGAGAGAGCCCTTTCCAGATTCCGTTTTCTTTCCAGATCATAAACGGTTTCGACTATATTATGAGAACTTCTCTTGAAATTTAAAAAAATGTATCTTTTCAAACTAAAACATTTTATTCCCCATTTCGTTCAGAAATAAAAAAGTAACATTTCTTGTAAATTCGATAACTTGTTTATTTTGGCATTAATTGCGAAAAACCCGCATATTAGAACAGTGATATACTGAATGTATTAAAAAAACTCTAATGGAAAATTCGAAACAGTTTGTGATCTGGAAAGAAAACGGAGTTTAGCACTTCAACAACTCATAACTCGCTTATTAGACCACTTAAAAATTTCAGTTGCCACTTTTTCTCACTCTTATAATGATCTTACAGTTATATTGAAAAAGATTATCCAACTTAAATGAAAATAAAAGGTGTATCGAACAGTCTCAAGGTCTCTCATTACTTAACTTGGAGGGTTAAGTGTAAGAGAGGGCCGGCTGCGTCCTAACTTCGCCCTCCTAGGTTTTTAATAAAGGCAGCGATTCAATTCAATTCAATTCAACTTAGCTACGGAATATGTCTTCGAAAGACGTAAGCCGTCCTATCTCCCAATATTGAAGGCTACGCTACGCTGATGTGGACGGGATTCGTAGCTTGGATTAGAGAAAACATAAGAAGAAATCCCATGGTATTGGGCGTTAATGTTCCAAATTACACTGTCATTCAAGCCGTCAATCCTTTTAGCTTTCTTTCGTGAATCTTATATGTGACGCTGGTATAGTCTCTCATTGGTTTTCTGGTAGAGAGTTAGTGGGGAGGATATTCTTTCCGAAGAATGGACATTGATATGTCCAAAGCTCCGCCAATTTATGTAGATGCATTACAATATAATTATTATCTATAGTTATTATATTACAAATTGCTTTTTCATATCATATACAGTTCAATAATTATTTTCTTAGTCTATATTATGTAAATTCATCTATAATTTTGCTGTATTGTAAGCTATTGTATATAAGTGTATAAGCCAGTATATATTGTAATCTACATAAATAAAGTACTCAATCAATCAATCAAAATAGTGTGCCGTTCTTGCACTCACCTCAACAAAACAGTAATAATTGACAGTAATCGGCTTGAGCTGACAAAAATCGGCTTGAAATTTGGAACATAAGAGACCTTCACCATTGGATATCTTCTTGCGAAATCTTTTCTCTATGATTCAAGTACATTGGGAGATGTAACGTATTTCAGCTTAGCGTAGCAGAGGGACTCTTAAGATTATCCTAGTTTTTTGTACAAGGGCGGATTTAGACTATCGGTGGCCCCATGCGAAACGCATTTGGCGGCCCCCTACCATTTTCAATATTGTAAGCCTGAATTCAAATAATTGAAAAATGCTTTCAAAAAGCATTCTCTATTCTATGGAACCCACAATAATATTGTGTTGTCTGGGCACTAGCCGACATGTTACTGAAACATGAACGTACAGGGTCTGTATAATAAGTAACCGGACTGACATCAAGACATTTTTTATTGGCAAAATATGTATAATTTTTCTTCAGAAATCTTCAGAGTAGTTCCCATTGGAGTCAATAACACGCTGATACCGGATTTTCCAATCCCTGAACTCTCCCTGGAAGTCGGCAACCTCTATGCTGTCTAGAGCCCTCGTCGTAGCACGTTGTACGTTTTCCAGAGTTCCGAACCGCGTCCCCTTTAGTTGTCTCTTGATCTCATGGGGAACAAAAAGAAGTCCGATGGTGCCATATCCGGGCTGTAAGGAGGATATGGCAACGTTACCTTCGACTGTTTGGCCAACTGCTCGGTGTCGAGCAGGCAGTTGTGCGACGGAGCATTGTCTTGATGGAGGATCCATGAATCGGCAATCCTCGGACGGACTCGATGAGCCCGGGCGGTTAATCAACGGAGCACCTCTCTGTAGTACTGGCCGTTCACAAAGAGTTTGTGCCACCCGGCCAAACTGTAAACGGCCAGTACTACAGAGAGGTGCTCCGTCGACTAACCACCCGGGTTCATCGAGTCCGTCCGAGGATTGCCGATTCGTGGATCCTCCATCACGACAATGCTCCGTCGCACAACTGCCTGCTCGTCACCGAGCAGTTGGCCAAACAGTCGAGGGTAACGTTGCCACATCCTCCTTACAGCCCGGATATGGCACCACCGGACTTGTTCCCCAAGATCAAGAGACAACTTAAGGGGATGCGGTTCGGGACTCTGGAAAACGTTCAACGTGCTACGACGAGGGCTCTAGACAGCATAGAGGTTGCCGACTTCCAGGGAGCGTTCAGGGATTGGAAAATCCGGTATCAGCGTGTTATCGACTCCAATGGGAACTACTTTGAAGATTTCTAAAGAAAAATTGTACATATTTTGCCAATAAAAAAATTCCTGAGGTCAGTCCGGTTACTTATTATACAGACCCTATATTTGTTGCAGAGATCTATATGTACTTATCACATTTTATTTATTTATATGGCTTTTATCGGCATAGATATCTTTTTCTCACAATGTGCAACTCTTTGATTCTTCATAAAATATTATCTAACATTTTTGTTAGTTTATTCTTTGACAGGGCGAAATTATATTCATTTTATCCAATTCATTGCTAGAAAACACAAAATATTTACAAAATAGTGAACATATTTTACTCTATAATAGCCTAATAATAATTTGGCTGCCCCAGGCGACCGATTTACTTGCCTGCCTATGTGAAACCGACTCTTTTCATGTAAATTCAACAAATTTCATTATATTTAGTTGGTTCATTCCTGTAATTACCATTCATATTCCAAAAAAATATATTTTTTATTTATCTCCAATCACCATATTGATAATAAATTATCCTAATTAGTCTATAAACAACCAATAACGATTTTGTTCGGGTTTATAGAGAAAATAAATGAATTACAGTAAATCAAGCAATTACAGAGAGTTGAGTTATTTGTGTGTACAAAGAACTAACAATAGATTTGAAAATAATTTTCTTCTCATTATGTGAGACTGAGATACTAATATTTTAAGTAATATATAATCCCCTTTATTATATTGGATAATACATTTTAATGTAATAATGGTTAACATATTTTAATGAGAGACTATGTTTCAAGTATGAGTGACTATAATTTAATTTTTCATAATTTTCTTTTGAATAGCTGGATATCTCAATTTTTTCAGTTTTATTTCAATACATTTCCATATTATTCCATTTAGGTAATTTTATTTCAAATTATCCAGCAATATGGCACTACGCTTACCTCAATTGGAAGAGAGCATCTGTGGCTGTTCATTGAAAACTGCCACTAAATTAATTGGATGGATCTGTGGGGTGAGTTGTCAAGATTTC
The DNA here is from genome assembly GCF_014356525.2 of Nilaparvata lugens. Lineage (NCBI taxonomy): Eukaryota > Metazoa > Arthropoda > Insecta > Hemiptera > Delphacidae > Nilaparvata > Nilaparvata lugens. Next base: position 12,768,925 of record NC_052514.1, read on the forward strand.
GAATTTATTTTTCAATTTAGGCTATTAGTTTTTAATAAGAGAATTGTGAGTTTTCTACCATGATAGATATTAACCAGCCACTTTTAGTAAACAAAAAGTTTATAGAATATAATTCATAACGTTTATAGTATTAGTATCATATTCAATAAAGCAGACAAATAATTCAGTTATTATCCTATCTTCAAAAACTATATAAGGATATAACTCTCTCCTTCACTCTATAAAATTATCTCTTTGTGTGATAAATTTTCTGAACGTGCTTTTGAATTCAAAATTTGAAATTTGTCAAACTTACCGAACTTACCAGAAGAAATACGTTTTTAGATAATTTTTACAAAAAAATATACTTTATAAAACAAGACACTTGAAAAGGAATGAATAATAATTCAATGGATTTTACACCAAAGCCACAAAAACAATGTTACATTTTTGGGTCTGGCACTTCTCATAATTAATCCATAGAAATGTGTGTATACTAATCTTCATTAATAACAACTTATATTCTATTTTTATCAATATTATGCTGATGATTTATTTTATATGGACACTTGATTGTTTTTCAGTTGGATAATTAAAATATAAATTTACCTTATCGCTCCCACCTACAGTTTTTCAGTTTTCTCAAAGACAAGTTAGACTTTGGCACTTGAAATTCGAATGAATAAGGCATATTCAAATGAATAAATTCATAATGGAAAGGCAATTGCCCAAAACCCGAGACTAGTTGTGTCTTTGAAAACACAGGAAAAGGGTAGGCCTACTAGTTACCCGAATGAAAAAAATATGCTTATATTACAAATATTATTAAGTTTCGACATGGACAATTAATAGTTTTTTAATTGAATAAAAAACCTACTCACCTATCTGTTCCTAACTAACTCATTCACCCAACTATAATACTCCTTGGCATTCATTTTTTATCCATTCGAATCCATACAATAATTGTATCGATGTTGTATAGTTATTGATAATCATCGAATGAAATTATCTTCAATTACAGGCTCTCAGTACATTTTTACTTCTGATTTTCATTGGAATCCTTTGTGATGAGGGTATGAAAGACATAACTCGCATGCTAGGATTCGATTTAAAAGAGTATGAAGTCTGTTCGAGATGCAGCGGCGACAATTACGACTCCAGTTCTAATTGTAGAACAGTTCAGTATGCCCCTGGTTGTAAGTAGATGATAAATACTCTGAATATATATATCTTTTTTTTCAGTATCTTTTTGCCTTTAATACACTTTTTTTGCTGAGTGTGATTCGCTATGAGCTCCAGTCTTGTACGTGGGTATGAGACGGATGATGATTGATTGATTGATTGAGTACTTTATTTATGTAGATTACAATATATACTGGCTTATACACTTTCATACAATAGCTTACAATACAGCAAATTATAGATGAATTTACATAATATAGACTAAGAAAATAATTATTGAACTGTATATGATATGAAAAAGCAATTTGTAATATAATAACTGTAGATAATAATTATATTGTTATGCATCTACATAAATTGGCGGAGCTTTGGACATATCAATGTCCATTCTTTGGAAAGAATATTAAAAATATCCTCCCCACTAACTCTCAACCAAGCTGTGAAGTGAAAAATTGTGTTTAAAATATTCCCTTCAAATTTCTTTGTCAATAATTGGTCTATTGTTGCAAAACTGCAACAAAAAGCTGCTGCAACAGTCATAGGAAGATAAGTAAAATTTTGAAATTATACATCAAATTGAAGAGAATTTAATGCTCTATGAGTTTATAATCAGCATCAATTGTTTCCATCTTTTGACATGTTTACCTCCTTACTACCCTAATCAGAACTGCAGTGTCAAAAACTGTCTTCCAAACTTTTCCCTCTATGCCCATTTTTGAGCATTCATTGCCTGAACTAATTAATTGTCGACATTTCAATTTCCAAAGATCTCTTCAAAGATGAACAGTTATAATAATTGTAATGGGAATGTTTACTCCCATTAGGAATTCATGACCTAAGGCATGAGTCATTCATTACATTGAAATGAATTTTCTTCATAAAATATACTTTCAATTTAAACTGTACAAGGATTGAGACTAGCTCGGCCTGAAAGTGGTGACCCGCTGAAGGCCAGTTTCTAAAAGAATTTTATTTATCAAGAATAATGAACGTTCATTCAACTATTACAATAGTCAATTTGGATAGTTATGCTATAGAATATTATTTGAATCAAAAACATTATATCGTAGAGTGTAGGCTAATATGTAATTAGATAGAACTTTATTTATCAAGTTATGCTATAGATATGTTTGCTATGTTTGCTATAGATAGTTATGCTATAGAATAATATTTGAATCAAAAACATTATATCGTAGAGTGTAGGCTAATATTGTAATTAGATAGAATTTTATTTATCAAGAATAATGAACGTTCATTCAACTATTACAATAGTCAATTTGGATAGTTATGCTATAGAATAATATTTGAATCAAAAACATTATATCGTAGAGTGTAGGCTAATATGTAATTAGATAGAACTTTATTTATCAAGTTATGCTATAGATATGTTTGCTATGTTTGCTATAGATAGTTATGCTATAGAATAATATTTGAATCAAAAACATTATATCGTAGAGTGTAGGCTAATATGTAATTAGATAGAATTTTATTTATCAAGAATAATGAACGTTCATTCAACTATTACAATAGTCAATTTGGATAGTTATGCTATAGAATATTATTTGAATCAAAAACATTATATCGTAGAGTGTAGGCTAATATGTAATTAGATAGAACTTTATTTATCAAGTTATGCTATAGATATGTTTGCTATGTTTGCTATAGATAGTTATGCTATAGAATATTATTTGAATCAAAAACATTATATCGTAGAGTGTAGGCTAATATTGTAATTAGATAGAACTTTATTTATCAAGTTATGCTATAGATATGTTTGCTATGTTTGCTATAGATAGTTATGCTATAGAATAATATTTGAATCAAAAACATTATATCGTAGAGTGTAGGCTAATATTGTAATTAGATAGAATTTTATTTATCAAGAATAATGAACGTTCATTCAACTATTACAATAGTCAATTTGGATAGTTATGCTATAGAATAATATTTGAATCAAAAACATTATATCGTAGAGTGTAGGCTAATATTGTAATTAGATAGAATTTTATTTATCAAGAATAATGAACGTTCATTCAACTATTACAATAGTCAATTTGGATAGTTATGCTATAGATATGTTTGCTATGTTTGCTATAGATAGTTATGCTATAGAATATTATTTGAATCAAAAACATTATATCGTAGAGTGTAGGCTAATATTGTAATTAGATAGAATTTTATTTATCAAGAATAATGAACGTTCATTCAACTATTACAATAGTCAATTTGGATAGTTATGCTATAGAATATTATTTGAATCAAAAACATTATATCGTAGAGTGTAGGCTAATATGTAATTAGATAGAATTTTATTTATCAAGAATAATGAACGTTCATTCAACTATTACAATAGTCAATTTGGATAGTTATGCTATAGAATATTATTTGAATCAAAAACATTATATCGTAGAGTGTAGGCTAATATTGTAATTAGATAGAACTTTATTTATCAAGTTATGCTATAGATATGTTTGCTATGTTTGCTATAGATAGTTATGCTATAGATATGTTTGCTATGTTTGCTATAGATAGTTATGCTATAGAATAATATTTGAATCAAAAACATTATATCGTAGAGTGTAGGCTAATATGTAATTAGATAGAACTTTATTTATCAAGTTATGCTATAGATATGTTTGCTATGTTTGCTATAGATAGTTATGCTATAGAATATTATTTGAATCAAAAACATTATATCGTAGAGTGTAGGCTAATATTGTAATTAGATAGAACTTTATTTATCAAGTTATGCTATAGATATGTTTGCTATGTTTGCTATAGATAGTTATGCTATAGAATAATATTTGAATCAAAAACATTATATCGTAGAGTGTAGGCTAATATTGTAATTAGATAGAACTTTATTTATCAAGTTATGCTATAGATATGTTTGCTATGTTTGCTATAGATAGTTATGCTATAGAATAATATTTGAATCAAAAACATTATATCGTAGAGTGTAGGCTAATATTGTAATTAGATATAATTTTGTTTATCAAGAATACCGCAATAAACATTCATTTATCTATAACGGTCATTTGAAGGTCATTACGGTCATTATGTAACGGTCATTATGTATACAAGGATTGTAGGCCTACTGTGTACTGCAGTTATAGGACCAAAAATAAAATCAACTGATAACTGAACGGAAATAGTTATATAGGTACTAATAAGTTACATGGCAACTAGGCCTACTGTGCAGTCTACTGCTGTTATGGGACCAAAAATAAAATCAACTGATAACTAACTGAACGGAAATAGTTATATACTAATAAGTTACATGGCAACTAGGCCTACTGTGTAGTCTACTGCAGTTATGGGACCAAAAATAAAATCAACTGATAACTGAACGGAAATAGTTATATACTAAGTTACATATGGTACTTAGTTATATTCTAGACCTTGAGTCTTATAATAAAGAAGAAAAAATATATTCACTAGGCGATAATATTATAATAGATCAATGATGGATCATAACAAAGGGAATACTTATAGACGATTTTAATCCAATATCTGATTTATTTTAGACTCTCTAGCTAACATGGTAAATCTAAGACTATTTCAGATTCCAAAGATTATAAGGGCTCCTCTACATAGACCTACTTCTAGTATTATATCTGTTATTCATGACATTTTGAGATAAATAACAGGTAACAGATTATGTAGGCAATAAATTATCGATTTATTGTACTCTTACATTGTACCGTACTACATCACTGGAATTCATAATTCATGGTATAGTATCTTGAAAAATACATATAAAATCCAGTGGAATTGCCTTTTCTACGAGGTTTCAGCCACGTGAAAGAGGACAATATTCAATAATACATGAACATTTTTGAATAAATTATGGGAAAATATGTGATGGACTAAATTATAATAATTTCAATTCTCATCATATTGATTACGTTACTGATCTAGTTCCCCTATATTATTCTATCACTACCCCTTCAACCATAAATTATCTTTGTCTTCTCATAGATTACATTTACATGCAAGGCTATTAGGCTATCATGTATTCAAAGCAATTCATTTTATTATTCCTCACAGGCTATACAACAGTAAGCATTGACAATAGCATAGCCACTCATAATACACCTGTATTAGAGGTGGCTATGACAATAGTCATGTACATTAAAGGCATAAATACTAACATTCATATAAAACGTGGACTTGATAACTTTTTTACATAATTATCACATACATGCCAGTAGGATATCAGCCCTATTCCTATATTAAGCGAGCAATTTCTGTATTTATTTATATGGTTATATATTTATGTCCAACGGATCTCGTAAACTGCTCTAACGATTTTCACGAAATTTGGAACAGTAGGTTTATGATATAAAAATTCTATTGCACTAGGTACCTATCATCCCTAGGAAATCTCGCTGAAGGACATGAAAAGGATAATAATTCTTCATCCTTGGAAAACAGATGATAATTTCGTCGTCTGTCCATAACAGAAGATGCGAGTATCTGTGTGGGAGAAAGACAGAATTATGTTCAGCTGTTGAATCAATCAGCTTATCTCACGAGAAATATTATCTAGAAATTTTAATCGACTATATCAAAATAATTTGATTTGTTGACATGAGATGGCATATCATTCTAAATTAGAGTATATCATAATTTTCATACAGTATCTTAATTTTACAGTTTTAAGTGATTAGTGAGTGTTATTTTGTTATTCAATTTGGTTTGTGAACAATATAAATTAGAACTTTTCTTTTCAAATGTTTGGACTGGAAATCAAGTGTATGGAACATAACCTACTTTTTGGACTATATTTATAATGTATATAAATCAAAATTCGGGGAAGAAACAGTTTTGGGCTGTGCCTGTAATTTTTCTCAATCATTTAAAAGAATTTGTGTTCTGTTTATCAATAAATAAATAACGAGCGAAGCTTGGTGCCCCGATATTGGACTATTAAGATAGTAATATAATACCCTAGTGCCTAGGGTAGTAGGCTATTAGGGTCATTATTATCTATTAGGATGATACATTTGTAGAAATGTATTATCTAATTTCTATTGAGTTATCAAATAATTTATGTGTTTTTTCAGAACCGACCCAACTTTGTTCATGCCTGGATTATTGCTTTGATTTTTGCGATTTTCATTGATTCGATCACCATAGTCTCATCAATCATTGTGCATACCTACAACCCCTTCTTCCGACTCATCATTCTGAGTAAGTATAGCTCATACCTACAGTAAGAATTCTGGCTAAGTGCCACCTACAAAAAGTAAAAAATTCATACGAATATATTTTGTAATCATAGTAGCCTACAGTATATTATTTCGGAAATCATTCCGGAATTATTACTCCAGTATATTTTGAAATTACTTCAGTCTAAAAGTTTCCGTTTAGTCGTCACTATATACATTGGTGCTTGCAATTTATATTGCAGTTCTGATATTTCAATATATTATTTGGATAGGCTACATGAGAGAAGACCAGAACCAATATCTTCATGCAAAATTTTCTTGTGCTAGATACAGCGTGGTCCAAAAACCTTGTATTTTCGTTTCATTTTCGAGTTTTCAGCTATTTCTGCCAAATCCAGAAATCGGACAGGAAAATTTGTTCTAGCCTTTTTTAGATTATAGAATTCTGAATTAAATGAAATTTAAAATTTGATCCTTGAGGTGTCCTTATGCAACCTCTCCACAAGGAAATACTGAAATAAAGTGCATCTACGGTGGATTCTCATAGAACATAAATCTCATAAACTTATATCATTGTGCTAAATATCAATGTGAGGGCAATGTAGTTGGTGATGATGGTTGAAGCTGAAAATTAGGTGTTTTTCACAATACAAGGAGCATTTTTGTCATGTGTACCTGGAAATATATAGTATATGAAATAGAGCGCTCTACCTGATCTCAGATTGTAGAGCACAAAAATACGCCCAGAGGAATTTTGAAATTATACATCTATAAATGGTAACAATCGGAGGATATTGTTAATCAGAAACTAAAATTTATCATATTTTTTCTTTAAATTTTACTCATTTTTGGGAAATCATAACTCGTCAGTACTCATTAGAGATAGAGAGTTCCGAATGATCTCATTTTATTCAGAATTTTATAATCTAAAAAAGGCGAGAGCAAAGGTTTCTGTCCGATTTCTGGATTTGGCAGAAATAGCTGAAAACTCGATAATGAACTGAAAATACAAGGATTTTGGGCCATCATTCGATGATTTCTAATCATTCGCCAAAGCAGATCCTTCCCTAGCTCGGTAAAGTTGTCAATTAGTACTTAATAACAATGTGGGATTATTAATTAACAAAATATTATCTCGTTCATGATAGTTTATCATTTTTTAATCATTAAAATTATATTTTCTTTTCGAATAGAATACGAGTATGATTGATTATTTTAAACAGTTGATATTACATCAGATATACTAGTATCAGATATCTTCTATAGAAGGCAGTGGCAAGGCAAAGAATAGTATTGGCAATTCTGCTCTCCTATCTTTCTTCATTGCCATCATAACGTGGACCACACTATAGTCAAATGAAGTAACAACTGTATTTGAAGAAAACAAATTTGTCAATTTTATTTATGCAATGAATTGAATTTATTAAATTGATACTGTACTGGTAAATTGATGTTATGCATAATTGAACCTTGATTTCTATATTTTCTGAGTTATGAAAAATTCTCATATTTTATATAATTATTTCGAGAGAAATACAGCTAAACTTGTGATGATTTACAAAGAGATGTTTGGTACTGTATATAAGTTATCATGAATGGCGATATTTTTTCTAAAAAACCTACTTGGTAATTACATATGTACGTAACAACATTCTGTTACTTATGCAATATGCAATCTTGCATAGGCCTTCATATATTATGATAAATTTGAAATTGGATTTCATAAGCAATTTTTGGGTTTTTCAGGCATCAACGTCTATGGCCTGCTTATTGTCAACAGCTATCATCAGACTATGAAGCAAGGACGCATCATTGCTTCTGCTCCTCCACCTGCTTATGAAAACTAAAAAAAATACAACAGCTTGACAAAATGTTAGATTCTCATTTAATTTGCTGTCTTATTAAGTTACATATTTTATTTTTATTATTCTAGTTAAGGCCTACTTGATTTTTGAATATTCAGGGTGTATTGTAAATTATACATTATTCAACATTACTACTGCTACTCCTCTGTCTTATGACAACTGTAATATGAAAAATGTTAATTTCTTTATTAATTTTATGCTATATTACTTATTTTTTTATTGCAGTTAGACATACATGATTTTGAGATATTGTGGATTTGTTCCAAATAATGCATGAAGGTGTCCATAAAATTATTGCTTATTATTCCTCTGTCTTATGCTGAAAACTGTAAAAACTAAACTTGAAAAATGTTTGTTTCTTCAATTTTTTATTTTGATTTCGATTTTTTGTTATACGGTATTACTTCTATTTCTATTTGAGGTCTAAATGATTTTGAGATATTTAGAATGTGCAGTAAAAATAATACTTTATCCAACTCCATTGGTGCCTTTATATTATGACAACTGAAAACCTGAAATTGTATTGACAAAATGTTAGACCCTCTGTTAAAAATGTGTGTCTCTTTATAGATTACTTATCTTATTCAAGTTTACTTTTTTGGAATAATCAGGGTGTACTTAGAATAATACATACATCCTTATTGCTGCTCTTCTCCCTTCTTATATAGCCTACTATAAAAACTGAAAAAAGAAATCCACTTGCACAACAATTTCAATTATCAATTAATATTTTTCAATCAAATCAATTTGTAAATTATTTTTTGGTTCAGAAACAGTCTGGGCATATTCGAAGTATTTATCATCAACTATTGTATGCTATTTTAAAGGTGATTCTTGATCATTTTCAGCCACTCGAATGAGGTTATTTGTCCCGTCCGTCTTATGAAGAGAATAAAGAGTTGAATTCCACATCTTCAGATAGCAATTAATTTCGTGTAATGTTCTGCTTCTATCATTCAATATCACTCAATTTTTAATATTTTTATAATATTCCAGCTTATTTAATTACCGTATGTTATAAGTTTACTAATAAATATATATTATAGTAGCATTTAGTTTACTAATAAATATATATTATAGTAGCATTTTTATCTTAGCCTATTGAGCATTTCTGAGACTATCTAAGAAGTTTATTACATAGCTTTGAATATATGGATCTTATAATAGAAAGCTAAGATGCCCGTAGACTTTATTAGAATTATAATTCATTCAACATTAAAAATTCTTATCTTCTTCTGCAATATAATTAGTATTTATTCAACATTTCAAATTCTCATCTGCGTCTGCTTTCCAATGTTTTCACGATACTTCAGAAGTATGTTTTTACTTTCATTGCCCTACTATTACCATAGGTAAGGAAAGTATTGCTTTCCAAAAAAAATTAAGGTACCCCAATTTCTAAATTTCTATACGTTTTAAGGTCCCCTGAGTCCAAAAAGTGGTTTTTGGGTATTGGTCTGTATGTGTGTGTGTGTGTGTGTGTGTGTGTGTGTGTGTGTGTATGAGTGTATGTGCGTCTGTGTACACGATATCTCATCTCCCAATTAACGGAATGACTTGAAATTTGGAGCTTAACGTCTTTACAATATGAGGATCCGACACGAACAATTTCTATCAAATGCAATTCAAGATGGCGGCTAAAATGGAGAAAATTTTGTCAAAAACAGGGGTTTTTGCGATTTTCTCCAAAATAGCTGCAACGATTTTGATTAAATTTATACCTAGAATAGTCATTGATAAGCTCTATCAACTGTCACAAGTCCCATATCTGTAAAATTTCAGGAGCTCCGCCCCATCTATGCAAAGTTTGATTTCAGATTCCCAATTATCAAAAATACAAAAGCTAATCTCCTTCAAGACATACTGGCAACAGGACAGCCCAAGTTCAAAGCAGAGAAAGTTCGAGAGACAATACTATATGTTATTTTAGTTATTAATTGCATGCGTTATTGCACGCAATCAATAGTTCATTTATTCATTTACAATGGTGACAACTAGTCCAGTCAAGGAAAGATTATAGAAGGAAAAGTTTGGAAGGCAATTTTGACCCCACAGTTTTGTTAAGAGTAGTGAGCGGAGATAGACATATCAAAAGTCTCCATCCCTACCCCTTGTGCTAAGGGGGTGAGGTGGTTCAAAGGTACAATTTTTTGGTTTCTCGCAGATAACTCGAAAACTATTTATCTTAGGGACATAGTTGTTCTATACAAAATTGAAGCTTACATAATTTTCTACAATATTCATTTCTTAACTTCTACTATATCTTTTCTAGTTTTCGAGATATCCACTCTTGAAGGTGTGACATTTCTGAAAAAACCACGTTTTCGTCCAATTTTTTCTATTTATGCTCTTATAACTTTTTAAAAATCGATGGGAATAATCCATGCTTATTATGAGCTTATAGAGCATGAAATTCTCTTCAATTTGATGTATAATTTCACACTTTTACGCATTTCCCTACAATTGTTGCAGCAGCTTTAGTGTTGGGTGTGAAAGCTCCAGTTTTTCAACAATAGACCAATTAACAAAGGAATTTGGAGGGAATGTTTTGTACACAATTTTCGACTTCGCAGCTTTGTTGAGACTAGCTGTTAGGAGGAGAACATATCAAAAGTCCCCATCCCTAACTCATGTGCTAAGGAGATGTGGGTGTTTTAAAAGTTGCATTTTTCAGATTGTTGCTTCCGCGCTCATATGTTGATAACAATGCAATCAATCGACATAACTAACTATTCAAAAATGAAGTTTCAGAAATTCTCTACGCTTTTTGTTCAGTGGTATTCTGCGATATTTCCAAAAGTTCCCTATATATTCGCTCTTGAATGTATGTAATTGTTAAAATAACATATTTTTTGCAACTTTTTGCTCTTTCACTGCTTATAACTTTTCAAAACCATTTATTAATGAAGCTTGAGAAATTCTATACACTTTTGTTCAGTGGAATTTTGCGATATTTCCAACAGTTCCCGAGATATTCGCTCTTGAAGGTGTGCAATTATTAAAATAACAGGTTTTTATGCAACTCTTTGCTCTTTCAGGGCTTATAACTATTCAACAATGCCTCGTAAAAGTTAATGCTTATCGTGGATTTTTAGAGCATTGAATTCTCTTTGAGATGATGTTTTATTTCACTATTTTAAGTTTTCGTTTCATTGTTATAGCAACTTAAATGTAGGGGGTGAAATTTCTATTATTGCAACTAGCGTCAACTCAGTGGTTCTACACCTTCAACAGAGGGGATGAAGATGCGCACTTTTGCTATGTTCACCTACCAACTAGTCCAAATGAAGCTGCAAAGTCAAAACTTGTGTCACAGATACCAGCTTCAAATTTCATTGTCAAATGATCAATATTGTTACAGCATTGGCAATTTCACCCACTACATTAAAGTTGCTATAAAATAAAACGAAAACTTGGAATGGTGAAATAATACATCATTTCAAGGAGAATCTAATGCTCTACAAACCTACGATAAGCATTAATTTTTATGATGCATTGTTGAATAGTTATAAGCCCTGAAAGAGCAAAGAGTTGCATAAAAACCTGTTATTTTAATAATTGCACACCTTCAGGAGCGAATATCTCGGGAACTGTTGGAAATATCGCAAAATTCCACTGAACAAAAGTGTATAGAATTTCTCAAGCTTCATTTATAAATGTTTATATATGTCATTTGAACGCATTGTTCTCAATATATGGAAGCAACAATCTGAAAAATGCAACTTTTAGAACACCCCTCATCCCCTTAGCACATGCGTTAGGGATTTGGAATTTTGATATGATCTCCTCCTAACTAGTCTCAACAAAGCTGAGAAGTCGATCATTGTGTACAAAACATTCCCTCCAAACTCCTTTGTCAATTGGTCTATTGTTGAAAAACTGGAGATTTCACACTCAACACTAAAGCTGCTGCAACAATTTTAGGGAAATACGTAAAAGTGTGAAATTATACATCAAATTGAAGAGAATTTCATGCTCTATAAGCTCATAATCAGCATGGATTATTACCATCGATTTTTAAAAATGTATAAGAGCATAAATAGAAAAAAATTGGACGAAAACGTGGCTTTTTACAAAAATGTCACACCTTCAAGAGCGGATATCTCGAAAACTAGAAAAGATATAGTAGAAGTTGTGAAATGAATATTGTAGAAAATTATGTAAGCTTCAATTTTGTATAGAACAACTATGTCCCTAAGATACATAGTTTTCGAGTTATCTGCGAGAAACCAAAATTGTACCTTTGAACCACCCCACCCCCTTAGCACAAGGGGTAGGGGTGGGGACTTTTGATATGTTCACCTCCTCACCACCCCTTTTCAAAACTGTGGGGTCAAAAATTGTCTTCCAAACTTTTCCTTCTATACCCTCTTTTGAGCATTTATTGCCTGGACTAAACGTGTTTCCCTAAATATGTTTCCTTAACAGTAAAAATTGTACAGATACAAATGAAAAAAGGAAAATAATTATAAAAATAATATGAACTTATGAAATAATAAATAATACAAACAACAAAAATACCACCTAATTCAAAAATGAAAAATACAAATATTTCAAATACTTATGAAAAAAGTAAAAATAAAACAAATAATTGAGAATTCAAAATTGTAAAACTTAATAAAATTAAAGAATATAATAACAATAATGAACAAAATTTTATCAAAAGAAAAATAACATTTATAACTGGAAGACGTCCCAAACCATAATATGCACATCCACACTGATACACCAACTATTTATTCGATCAGATCATGCTTACACAAGATTTAATTATTATCATATAACACTTTCCGGAATTTAGCGCGAGAAAACCAGAAGACATCTAGACGCCCAGACAAGCTGTTATAAGTTATTTGCATCCTATTTAATAGTGCATAAGAATTGCATTCAATGAGGCATGCAATAATATAAATTATAAGACTATACATCATTTATAGTCTACACAGCTGCTGATTTTTTACCAAGTTACATTGAGATATTGAATTGCATGCGTCATATGACATACGATTTATAGTCCACTCAACAGCTGATTTATGATGAATAATTCTATAGTCTGATTTTTACTCTAATATTGGCGTATGAAGAAGGCTCCTTTTTCCTTTTATATTAACCTTGAAATGCAAAATTTCTAAAAACCTTGTAAAACTCCAACGCGCAATTCAAAAAGGAACAAAAGAACACCTGTCAAATGAAAATCTATTACCGCGTTTCGCCGTAAATGCGCAACATATAAACATTTAAACATTAAGAGAAATGCCAAACCATCGACCTGAATCTGAGACCTCATTCGCTCGGTCAATTACAAGTTTATTCTATTCTAAATCAATAATGATTATAAACTGAGCTTTGGCTACAGTTTAAGTTACTACAAAATCACTTACAATCTATAGTTTACAATAGTATGCTTCCTCAACTCCCTTAAAGCCAATCCTTGCCACTTCTAGTAGAATGTAGACGAATGATCAAGTTGAAGAACACTATTTCTCGAATGAATAATAAAGAACAGGTACCGTAAAAATAATTTCTCGGTTTTTGATAATTTGAAGTTACCTACCTCTATAATATAGAGAGTCTATATATTACTATTTATAGACATTTTCGGTGCAGAATGTGAGTTTCCCTATTTATCGAGTAGATCCATACCGTACATCGCATGGCATTTCAATAATTGTAGCAATAGATCAGAATTCAACATTCATTAAAAAGCAACGCCCAACAGGAAACATTGTTTTCACAATAAATGAAATTCACAGAAAAATAGTGCTTCCATGATTATTGAGGATTTAAAACAAATATGATGAAGTGGTTAGTGTTATAATTGTAATTGGAAAATACAGTGCAAATATTAATGAGTTGCTATCAAGCCAAATTATAAAAAAATATTAGGTAATTTTTTTAATAACCTATTATCTGTGTGTAGAGTCAAAACGTGAAACATAGTCATCAATTAATAGTATACTGTATAGAGTAATAAATAGTATTTACCAGGAATAATTACATTGGCAGGAAAAATAAATAAATTCAATAGCGTTCCCGGTTTCAAATAATTACAGAATAAGGAAATTTGCTATATCGTGTTTTTCACAGTTAACAGTCAAATTGTCAAATACAAACCTTGTAATTATATTTGATAATCTATAGAAATGAAATTCACTATGAATGAGTTTGAAGTGAATAATATCTCACATAGTAGGAAATTATTAAAAATATGAATTATTTCAAAGAAATATTACAGAATGGAGATTGGAAAGCCACAAATAGATTGGACGTCATATTTGTTCCTGGATAAGAACTTTATATATTTGATATATAAATTGATACATATTATGTAATTTCACTACAAATTAACATGTTGTAATCTCTCTCATATTATAATATGAGTTTATAGTTTGAGGACCATCCTTATTTCCTTAATCCTTGGTACTTTGTAAGCAACATTTTCATGTGCTTTGTAAGCACATTATCTATAAAGAATTAGAAATCAATAGATTTATTAATTTCGAAAACGTTTTCAAAAATTCCAAAACATTATTGGTCAAAGTATAAATTGGAACATCACACCACATTTCGTTCTGTACACTTTAATCATGAACTATCCGTATAAATGAGTCAATATCATTTCTAGAACGTGTTTCCAACAAGAAAATGTATCAATAAGTGAATTATTTTGCCTCACTCAAAACAGAGCTTTCAATTCTAAATAATCCTCCTAGAATCAATTTTTCAATTTTCCTACATTTCCAATATTCTCTTGAAGCTATCTGTTTATTCATGTAATCTTCATTCAAGTTTACAACTTTTAATGTTTGTTCCCTCACAAGTTGCTCCTTACAAATTCACCTTAAATTGAAAGCAACTGTCAAAAAGTTCAACTCCATCCTGAGCTAAGTAATTAAATTTCAGGAGTCTCAACTCTCTGGTCTTTTCTACTCATATGAGTTTTGATATGAGCAAACACATCAAATGTATATTTTCTCATTTCCTCGCTTCATCCAATTTTCAACTAACTCTCGAATAAGTTGAAGGTACAATCTACTACTCATCACGTCATACAATGTTACAGTAGTATATGATTTGTTCATCTTCAAATATATATTCTTATTCTGTTTCTTCTTGCTCTACCAACTTTCCTTCATAAACAGTTATTATTCTTCGTAATTAAGCTTGTATATTTCTCAAAGCGGTAGACACACAGAGTTTGTGAAAATTATGGGAACAGCTTATTATCCCATCCACAAGGCTACCATAACTTGACAGTAGGTTTTATTGGAGATCCTATTCGATTGGAAAAGCTACTTTCTTGTCGATACATAATTTTGGTATCCTGTTCGACATTAAATTTCATTTTTTTAATAGGAATCATATAATGCATGATTCCAATACAGACTTTCAAGAGAAATAAATGGCGATAACTGCTCATCGATATCTCAAACAGTTTCAAAGTCATTACATTTAATCATGTAAAATTGGAATAAATGTGTACGGTAAATAGATATTTCAACATAATCTGAACTATCAAATTAAATTTTCAAGTGTTAGTAAACACTTATCATCTATACTCATATATGCCAGTACTTTACACGTACTTTGAACAGAAAAGTATGATCTGCCCGGTTTTTAATGTATTTTCACTACCATATTTTAAATGAAAGGTAGATTTGAAAAATCTACATTTAAAAACTCTAATATATGAGTGACACACTTATCAAAACTGAAAATTAGAGAAACAAGACTAAATAATTTGAACTTTGTAAACAGTTTCAATACCGTAACTGAATTCATAATACGGTACATGCTAAAGCCGTATCCACACTGAACAAATGTTCGAGATACATGTTAGTTGAAAAAGTTTGGGCAAATTTTATTATGTTTGACAAACAATGTTTGCCCTTGGCCAGTGTAGACGCGTCACCAAACAAAATATTTGTGGGAAGTGGGAAGAACATGTTTTATGTCTTACAGGTGTTTTACAGCTGTCAACTCTAAAAATGTTTGGAAAAACAGTAATTTTTTGTTTGACAAACAATGATTGTCTAAACTTTTTAAAATGTTTGTCCCTGAGCTTCTCAACAAAGATGTTTGCCGAACATGTATGTCGAACATTTGTTCAATGTGGACTCGGCTTAAAAGATATGAACCAGTACCTCCTGTATGAATTCAACAAAGTTATGTAATAGATACTGATTTAGAAGTTGAAACAGAAGTTCAATTTTAATAAATGAGCTGTAATTTAATAATATTTTACATTTTATTTATATTATTTAACTTATTTTTTTTAAATAGGTACGGATGAAAATTTGATGAAAAATATTGAGAGAAGGAAAGTTAAAAAATATTTCTAGCAACAATATATTAAACAAGAAAATTTTTCAAGAGAAAATGCTATCCTCCAAATAGCAATGTTTGATTATTCCAAAATTGTTGATTCAAAAACTAAATTAAATACCCGTACATCATTATTTTGAGACAGTATGCACTAATTATTGAAGGCCAAATTATTGTAATTTATTGGTTGATAGTTGATAGCAAGAAACAGAAGCATTCCTTCATAAAAAAAATCAGATCATTCCATTTTTGACTCTTTTCATGTTGTTTAATAGTATACGATATATTGTTGTTATTTTGAGATACTACATACATTATTCTAGCCTTTTCTTATGATAAATTAGATATAACAAACTCTACATCAAAAAATGCCATCGGAAGTTTAAAAAAAACTACATTTAAAAACTGCAATATAGATAAAGTGACACACTTATCAAAACTGAAAATTGAAGAAACAGACTAAATATTTTGAACTTTGTGAACAGTTTCAATAACTGAATTGATAATACGGTATATGCTAACAGATATCAACTCAACAAGGTTATGTGATATATACACTGATATACCTACAGCGTTATAAATGAATGATTATTCTGTTTACCATTCAGATACGGGAAAAAGTGCGCGAGTAATAATTTGTGTTATTTATTTGATATTGATTTATCATAAGTTACGTTACTTAAAGATATTAGGGAAAAAGAGAGACGGTGTGTGTGTGTGAGTGAGAGAGAGAAGGGAAGAGAGAGATAGAATGAGAGAAAGTGAAAGAGTGGAAAGAGAGGAGAGAGATTGATTGATGATTGAGTACTTTATTTATGTAGATTACAATATATACTGGCTTATACACTTATATACAATAGCTTACAATACAGCAAAATTATAGATGAATTTACATAATATAAACTAAGTAAATATAATTGAACTGTATATGATATGAAAAAAGCAATTTGGAATAACTATAGATATTGATGTTGCTTTCCATGACGAAACACTATATAATAACTCTGTTGTAGCTCTTACACTGTGTTACTTGTAAATATTTGAAAAACACTTACTTTTCTTGGAGTGTTGAGAAATGCATTTCACTCCTGAAGAGGAGCTTCATCAGCCTGTACATCAGCCAGACACATCAGAAAGGCTGAAAAAAGTGTTCTTCAAATATTTACAAGTAACACAGAGTCAGAACTACAACAGAGTTAACTATAGGTATTGTTAAGCTGGGTTTACACCAAAGTTATTAACAAAATGTTTATAACTTAATCCTTATAGATTCTATTAGATTGAATGGATCATGTGTAGTTATGTTCAATCTAATAGAATCCATACAAATTAAGTTATTAACATTTTGTCAATAACTTTGGTGTAAACGCATCTTTATGCATCTACATAAATTGGCGGAGCTTTGGACATAGGACATATCAATGTCCATTCTCCGGAAAGAATAATTCAAAATATCCTTCCCAATAACTCTCTACCAAAAGAGAGGCAGTGAGAGTGAGTGAGAGAGAGATTGAGAGTGAGAGAGAGTGATAGAGACAGAGAGAGAGAGAGAGAGAGGAGAGAGAGAGAGAGGAGAGAGAGAGAGAGTGGGGGGGGGGAATTGACTGACTTGGATTCACATAGAGACAAATACAGGAATGTGAATGAGAAAGAGTAAGAGATGTAATAGGCAATAAGAGATGTAAAATCAGAGTATGAGAAAAATTAAAAAAGTGTGGGATGCAGAGAATTTAGTAAGTTCAATCAAGAGCGAATAGAGTGGGAGAGGACAAGAATGCGCTGCTAATAAAGATAATAAAAGACAAACAATGAAAGTGATAGTGAGTGTGAAACATGTGTTGGCTGATAAAAACCTGCATACTCGAGTTTATAGTACCAGCTATGAGCGCATGAATGAAATCAAAATAAAAGGAGGGAGTAGATTAAAGTAGTAGGGTAGGGTTAGAAGAGAGATGGATTGTGGTGAAGTGAGAGAAAGAGAGAGAGTTTGATTGAGGTGGAACAGCACGAGCAGTCTCTCTTAATGATAATAACAGGAACCGAACAACAATATCAGTCTAGTCTTGTCTTAGATAGCCGACCAACAACAGTTAGCATGAGCCGGTGATTTCGGAATATATTGGACAGATTTTAGTAACGTGACAGTATTCGTTTTAAAAATTTTATTTCATTACACAAGATAATTCAAGTTAATATCAGATTTTGACCGCAAAACAACACGTGGACTATTGAAAAAATAGGGTTTCAAAAGAAAAAATAATTATTTTAATTTTGGATCTTTTTACTAATCAAGCCACAAAATAATAAGGGTTTATCGTTTGACAAACGTGAAAAATATTACAAATCGGGTCTTAAAAAGTTGTAGGTTCAACTTTCATCAAGTTCAGTTATTATTGGTGGTATAAAATTAAAATCGGAGTTGGCTTCAAAAATATATTTCAAAAAATTTATTCCACAACAAGAAATCTCATCATTCAGATCTCATAGTCTTAGCCATAGCCAATCAACTTACCTTTTTCCACCTGAATAATTCAACCTAATTATTTGAAAAAAATCGAATAATCTCAAACTTTTCTTCACTCAATCTCGAACATAGGTGAGAAACTAGTAGGACTACCAATAGAACTAAAAAAAGAGGTACAAACAAAAATACGGTAACAAAGCTCCTATAAGTGAAATAAAAAAAAAAATAAGTGGAATAGAATCTTTTGTAAAAAGTCTTCTATAAGACAAACAAATATCTTTCCTTCCAAAGATCTAGGCAAAGCTCTAAATGAAAATTTTGTAAAAAAGCGAACATATCTCGAAACCCTTGACGAGAACGAACAAAACTCAAAGAATTCGGTTGAAAATTGTGAATTTACGTCAAACTAACGACGTCTCCAGCAATACACGATGTCACGCGGTTCGGAAACCACTTATTTCCTGCTTCTTATCTGCCTGGCAGTTCCAGCGGTAAGGTCATCTTTCCAAGACACCTGCCTGGAAGTGATCTCAAGACAGGTGCAGCCCTGTCATCCTTCAAACAACGCTACGTTTTGCTCCATCGACACTCAAGTAAGTTCACTTTTTCACCTTCAAAGCAAATAGAAATAAACTCGAGTAAGTTCACTTCTTTACCTTCAAATCGAATAAGTTAATGGTAATCACGCGCATGCTCTGCCGTTGCCAGTCTCCACGATCAGTAAATGGTAATAGCTATTGTAATAGCGTTGAACTTTTGTCTCAAGATCAATGTAACTATACGGTACCTAATTACTCAACTTTCATCTCACGAATACTGTTTGTTTTTGTTTGTTTGCCGAAATGATACATGAATTGTAAAATCGATTCCCGGTGGTTCGGAGCCCACCTAAAACTGTAGGTCCATTCATCATCTCTCATTATCATCCGCCTCATTACCCATACACAAGCCATGTGAGCAAACTAGAAAACAAACAAATATAGTAGTTTCCTTCTGAAGAACTAGAGAAAGCTCTAAAAGAAAATTTTGTGAAAAAGCGAAAAAAGTCATTATAGCGACAGCTGAGTAATATTGACATTGACATATTGTCATTTGAACATTTTTAGCATTGTATGATGAATAAAACTTTGGAGAGTTTTTATAAATTTTGTATATACTTTTGCGCCAAGAGCACGCGTCTTTCGCTTTTCATCAGCTGAGTAAATCTGTATTCGTAAAATAAAGGATAAGATACACATATAATAAGCTTAGCATAAGCTGATGGGAAGCGAAATGCACGTGATGTTCTGTATTTGTACAGAAACGTAGATAAATAAGTTTAGCTTGATCAGCTGTTGGATTGCTAAATGCGCGTGTTCGTGGCGCATAAGTCTGCAAGCAGCTCAACGTTTCTCATAAAGTGTTCCTCATAGAATTTAGGAGCTTCTTCACATTGTACAGACATCATAATATTGAAGATAAAGCCATATGATACAAAGAGAATGGCTAATATATGATATCTATGTCAAAAACGTATATTTAGGCCTACATGGTTTCATACATACCTAGGCTACATAGCATGAAAAATATTATTTTATTGAAAATTGCAAGAGGCAAATACAGTTAGGGTTGAGTCTATTATTCATCTCTACCATTCATTTCTATGACTCGTGTATCAGACCTATAAGGTATTAAATGTAGTCTATAGATGAATACAATATTATTCACAGTTGAAGTGAGTGTTGAATTCAATTCTAAAGGAATCTGTAATAACTTTTATCTCAAGAGTAATCATCACCTGTGTGGTACTTTAGACGAGCATATCACCTCTTATCTCAGTTTTTCTGTGGTAATAGTATTATTTTTTATCTGAATGTGTTTGCCGTTCCAATCAGTTCTTTATCAATGCTGTACCGTACTTTGAATTAGGAAATAACCACAAAGTATCAAAAATCAGAATAGAACTTTTCAAGTACAGTATAGGCTATCAGTAGAATATGGTAAGTTATCAGTATAGTAAGTTAAAAAAGTAAATTCGTATGGCTTTGTTGGTGGGGAGTCCCTTGTGGGGAGGTTCCACCGCCTGAATATATAATTTGAGCCGTCAATGGGCCTTACGACTGTCATACTTCAGCCGGGACCGACAGTTTAACGTGCCCATCTGATAACACGGGAGTATAGTAAGTTGTCATATACTTATAAGTTATCAGTAAAATTCTCCATTCTGAATTTGGTGAAATTCTCCATTCTCATTTTGTTTTAATGAAGCGAAAGCATTCAAGCTTTGATACTCATATATTCTACTGATAACTTATTAGTATAATATGACAACTTACTATACTAAGTTGTCATATACTAATAAGTTATCAGTAGAATATATGAGTATCAAAGCTTGAATGCTTTCGCTTCATTAAAACAAAATGAGAATGGAGAATTTCAACTCCGGAATTCATCATATAAATTTTAAAATAAAAATTTAATTTCAGGTCCTCTCTTAATATGGTTACATTTTTTTTAAATTCAACACATTCGAGTCAATGCTTTGATTGTCAAATACAATAAATATATAATTATTACCATTTCAATTCATACAATTCAGTAGCAAATAAAATTCAGTATAAAAAGTGTATTTAATTGAATTATGCTTATTACGGTATGTATAGGCCTAGCCTATATGCATTTGATTCTATTCTTTTAACATTTGAAATACAGTATGTGAAACTGTATTTGATATTCTAGTGAGGGTTGGAAATGATGGGCGTGACCGCATGTAGCCTACGTTACTAGAAACCAACTGGGAAAAATTAATTAGGAGAAAAAGAAAACAGGAGCTTACCTTGTTGGAAAAAAACAATGTTACTGCTACTGTTGACACTGACAAGAAGAAAAAGCATGAAATGTGGGAAGTTTTTCTTGTGGAATACCATTGATCAAGACCTGTGAGAATAAAACAATATTGGTAAAAGTTGTATTTATTGAAAATTTCTTAATACACAACCAATTAAACTAACTGAAAGTAGGCCCAATAATGATAAAAATGATCTTCTCCTTTTAATCAATCTTCTTCTTCATCTTATTATTTTTCATCATCATCATCATCATCACCATCACCATCACCACCACCACCACCACCATCATCATCATCATCAATCATCATCATCATCATCATCATCATCATCATCATCATCATCATCATCATCATCATCATCATCATCATCATCATCATCATCATCATCATCATCAATCATCATCATCATCATCATCATCATCATCATCATCATCATCATCATCATCATCATCATCATCATCACATCATCATCATCATCATCATCATCATCCTTTATTCCTTTCTGTGGACGTGTAGACTACGTTATTGTACCAATAAGTTGAGGCATAATATAGGAAGCAGTTCAGTGGCCCAACACTGCTGGAATGATGAAGAGGTCGTCAATTGAGAAAATTGCCTCATCCTTCAGACTATCATTATTATATTAGTCATTCCATTTGCTTCAGTTTTAGAAAGAAATAGAAAATGAAGGGTCGTGGTATGAATGAAAGTGTATAACCTAAATATGGAAGAAGCTTAGTTACTCAATGAGAACCAATTTTTATTACTATATAGGCTACTGTAATTAATTATACTCAACATAGAAATTAATGAGTTCATAGACAAACATGGTCTTATATTATACAGAGTGTCGATTGTCCCATGGAAGGAAAGGTGTAACAGCCGGAGAACAACATAGATTCTACATACAATTAGCAACAAAAAATGCCCAGAAAAATCTTCTTACCTCGACCTTAGTTTTCAAGATACATAGATTCTCCGATATTTTTGAAAAACGTCAATAACCATGAAACTATCAATCAAAGTCTATTCTAAGGATATGGTTCGAAAGAGGAAGAAGCTTCCAATATGATTCATAATTATTAATTCTTTCCTTTGTTTGGCGTTTTTAACTTTTTATGATCGCTCAAAGTTAGAAAAAATTACATTCGTCGAGTTCAAAGCCAAATTTCTAACACCCATAAGTTTAAGAAACTTCTAAAAATAAGAAGCAATTAATGAAAAAGGAGTACATTGAATGGATCTTATTGGAAATTTCTTTTATCAGACAATTTCAACAAAATATATTATTCTTATTGGAAATTTCTTCCTCTTCCTAACCATATTGGAATTAGATTTTGACTGAAATTTTACTATTTTATATTAAAATAAATAAATATAATTTTATTGCCATTCAACTGATCATTACAGACAACGTCATATTCTAATTCAACACACAACAAATTCGAATTCAAATTCAATATCAAACACACATACATCTATATAAAGATATAAAGTGAAGTCACTTAGTAATGGGTTGAAAAATGACCCTGTCTAAATTTACATAATTAGGCTATAATTAGGTAACATTAATAGGAAAATCTAAAATATTAAGTCCATATCTAATAAAAAAAATCACAAGTTAATTTAATTAATTCAATTAAATAGTCGATATTGACGGTTATTTGAAAATAACTCGATAACTAAGGTCGATATAAAGGTGCGTACAGATATATGCGCCACGAACATGAGCAATTCACTTTTAATCAGCTGATTATATCTGTATTTTTACAGAAACGGTAAGATACAGATATAAAAAGCTTGGGATCAGCTGATTAAAAGTGAATTGCTCATGTTCCCGGCGCGTAAATCTGTACGCACCTTATGATAATTTTACTGAACATTTTTGTAAAATCGATGGTGTTTGGTGTCACACCTTTCGTGGGGCACTCTGTATAGTAGTGAGATGACTCCATGCACAGACAGAAGAAGGAAGAAGATGGATTTATCAATAGAAAATTCAGTAAGTTGGATAACATGAAACTAGTAAATTGATTTTTGATTGAAATACTGACATGATTTAAGCCAAAATTGATTTCATAATACAAAAATTTGAACCGTTAACAGACGTGATCTGCTATTGAAGTGAGAAAAATTTATCTACAGATAAAAGATAAATGAAGACGAATTCCAATGAATAATAACTTGTACCTACATGAAACAAGCATTGATGATGACTTATCATTAAACATGTATTTGTAACACCAATATTATATCAACAGTGAATTTATAGACAGTAATAGATGCCAGACAACTATATAGGTGTAGTGTTAATGCATATTTATAACAGAGAGTCTCTTTTCTGTTTAGGGCTACTGCCTTAAAATCACTTGAAAACGACATGAATGTTGAAAAATGTTGTGATGAAATAATTCAAAAAAGTGTAGGCTACTGAGATTTGTATTTCCATTTATATACCAGAGAGATATAATTTCATGGAAAGGCTGAAGATGAATGGAGACTAAATGAAGACAATTTCATTCATATCAATCACATAACTAAAAAATGAATGAATTTATGATGAACTAGAAAAACTACCTCTACTATCAAACCTCTTGAAACTGCTCAAATAAACAATAGTACTAAATGAATTATAGATCAAGCTATTTTTGTAACCTGTTGAAGATTATTTTATGAATGAATATTAATTTAAACCAATTTCTCAGACAATTCTCTCCCATCAAACAATTTCTTAACTATTTCCTTATTATCACACTCATTCTCCTTTTATTCTTGTAAATCATCATTTTTCCATTCCATATAATTTCTACAGGAAATCACGATTCTTTATGATATAATCTTTCTCTAGCGGTTTTGAAGGTTAAGCGATGGAAATTGAAAGTCTCACAGTTAAGTAATAATTACTCAACGGATGAAAACTGTTATAAAATCGGAATGTAATAAAATTTTAATTTCTAGAAAGAAAATAAACGTCGGATTCCAATACAATGATTTATTACTAGTAGGCCTATTATTGATAGGATATGATGATTCTATTATTATAGAGGTACAGTAGACAATACAATGAATAAAACGTGAGCTGTTATTCAAAAACTATGTTTAGATATTTAATGGCAAGGGTAGGTGTGGCTTCAAACTATAATAATCAAGAAATAAGGAAGATGAGAGAATAACATATTATTCCAATAGGAAAAATTGAGCTTGAAATGAAGAAACAATTGCCTGATATTTAGAATTCTATTCGTTGAGTAAATAAGTTTTAAAAATAGTATAAAAAAATTATCCATGAGAGAGAAACCTTAATTCATAATTGTTTTGATCCAGCAATAATCAAAGCCAAGTAGAAGTCCTCTTAGAACACACTATTTATAGATAGATTTTACTCTTTCTATGTCCAACTCTTGTAACAAATACGCATCTAATGGGGACTGGATACTCTTATAAATCTTTAGATTGTCGGCATAGAGAAATGCCTACAACTCATCACAAGAATTAATTCTGGATAATCATTCACTTGGAAAATTCATTTATGCCGTACTTGGAATGTTTCAAAGATACCTTATTGATTTTGGTAAAGAATCAATAGATGAGAAAGAATTTGTAAGAAAAAAATTGGTAATTGGTAATTTCTGCTCTTTGACTTTGTTATAAATAGGTTTAAAATTTATATAAACTATTTTCTATGAAATCTAGAAGAAGGCTAAACTTGCATGGCATAACTGCTACTAACATACCGGTAATGAACATTGAAAGATCGCTTGGAAATTGTGTAACTATTCTAACAATCTGAAAAATATATCTATTCTTCAATTGGAAAAAATCTAGTTGATGCTGAAAGAGCCTCAGGAAGGGTCCAAGATGCCTTTCTAGTTAGAAAACTACTTAACCCATGGGAAAGTTCAATAGTATGGCTAGTGAAATACCAACTAATGTGAAATTAAATATAACTTATCACGAAGGGTTTATTGATTAACACAAATTTGATATTTCATATATTGATAATATTAAACAATTTCATATTGATAAATACAAATTTTCTCCAGTAATTCATGTTATATGTTTTTATCATAGAATGTATGAATTCATGGCTACTTTCTTGTGTTTATAGAATATGATTTTAGTACCCTTTGAAATTAATAAAATAATCTATTATGTTGTAATTTGTATACTCATTCTATTTTATTGATTTTATAGGGCACTAATTCTATTTCATAAATGTTTTCATCAATACAACTCATAAAAAATTAATTCTTCAATGTTGTTTTTCATCACGAACTGCTTATTATTAAATCACTTTTTGCTTTTAGAAAAAATCTGACTGCTAGTCGTTTTTTCTAAAAGCAAAAAGTGATTTAAAAAAATTAATTCTGGATAATCCTTCACTTGGAAAATCCATTTATGCCGTACTTTTTCAAAGATAGGTACCTACTTTAAGCAAGGAGTTTATAAATGACAATACGTACTCATTCATATACAGTCAAGTTCTCAAGATAAAAACGACTATGTGCAAATAGATTCTTTGAAAATAAAATTGCAACCGTATTTTATTTCATGGAATCCCAGAGAAGCTGTAGGTTACGCGTGCTCATTATTGTGAAATACCAAGAATCTGGAAGAATATTGAAATAAATTGTACCTTGAGGGTCTTCGACATCCCAGATTTCACATGTCTGTTTTAATGACGGAAATATGAGATGAAATGAATATGTCTGCTCTCTTTCACTCTGTAGATAAAGTTCAAAAGATTCGGAAAGATTAATCTACGCAAGAGGCAAAAGAATATTCTCATAATAAGTACCAAAGTGAACAGTGGATGAATTTGGAAGTGTAATATTTCCAATTAGTAGGAAATAGTAGGTCTTTATTAGTATTAATATTTCCATTGAAGGTGGAAGAGCTTCACATTGTCATTAAGTGAAATTTAAATAGTTCAGAAGAATTCTTCTCCTCGATAGAATATATTCATGATAGTTGGTATACACAGTGGATCAATATAATATTCGTTATCAAGTAAATTGATTAAGCCTCTCTATTTACGTATTTATTGGTATAGACCACTATTAGGTAGGCTTTCATCATATATTTCCATATTTGATTATGGATTTCATCATCGAATGCAATTTTTATAAAATAGAAAAGAGAAAATAAAACAAGTCGGTGTGCAATCACCGTAGACTTTTAACAAACTGCTAGAAGTTAATCTTATTTTGTATATTTACTTATTGTGATTAGCGTACTTTATAATATTATTATTGGCTGATACAATTCTCAATGTGTCACAATATTGTGATTTATAATTATGATAAATGGAAATGGAGTGATAACAGTGCTTTATAGAAGGAGTAATTATATTTGACTTTTATAGAAAATTCAACTTAACTATAGCCTACCAGTGAGCAGTGACCTATAGAAGAAAAGCTATTGCAAATTTTCTTATTGATTATCAAACATTCATGAGAGTTTCTCTGGAAGAACGGAATATTTTGAAATCAACTTCGAGTAATCGATACACAAGTAGAACTTTTTCAGTGATTTTTTTCAATAGGATACCAACTTCACCTTGAGTAACCTTGATGTTAATAATAAAAACCAGTTGGGTTTGCGATGATTATGCGAGTTAGAGAAATATAATGCCAAGTGATGATCGGATAGTTATCATAGATGTAAAAGAAACAAATATCATGACTGATCAGTTCAAAACTTGGCTGCAGATTTTATGGGTTTTTTCGCTTGCCAATCAGGATTTGCTCGACTCACACTCTGAAATACTTATTGGATTGAAAACTTTTCCAATTGGTCATGATAGGCCAAGTCATTTGAAAACATATTACACTATTTAGATGATGTTGATTTGAATTTGTAAGTTAGATGATATATAAAGGAGATGAAGAGTAATAAAATATTATTCACAATCAACATAATTTTTCATGCCAACAAAATGTTTTATCTCAATTGAATCTATCACTACCTACTCTTTAGCAACAACTATTGTTGGTGACCAATTAGAAGAGAGTAAACTTCACATATTAGTCACAGAAAACAACACCAACTATGATCAATATAAAATTGTATAGAATTGAAAATTCAATATAGGCCTAATCGCACATTGTGTGATAAATGCGAGAAGATATATGAATTTCATTTGAATTGAAACAATATTTTAATCATAGTGTAGTTTTGATGCATCAAATTTTCAGAAACAAAGTATTTTGAATTTCAATACAACACATCATATTGATATATTGTGGAAGTTTTTCTTATTATTATTGAAAATAGAACGAATTTCATTTTAAATTCTAATTTATTATTAAGATTCCTTTATTTATTCTGTTGTTGTCATTAAAATTCGTATTAACTAGGTATATCTATTTGGTACTTTGGAATGAAGTGGAATTGACAATAAAATGAGTGTTTCATTTTGAGAAATGTTTCAAATTTGAATTGGAACTCTTCAATATACAGGTAACTTGAAAATGAAAAAATGTTTATAATTTTCTGAAAACTGTACCGGTATTCACTTTTTTTGTCAATACTAATAACAAACAAATCATGAAGAAGGATAGATTTTTCACCCTACAGAAATAATTGATTTTCCAACTGAGCCATCCAGTGAGTGGACTATAAAGAGACTTCATCACGACACAAACTAAAAATTTCTCACTTCTTAATTTTCTCTAGTTAGCAGACACAGAGACAAAAAAAAAAAAAAACAGCGACGAATCATAGTCGAACTAGAACACAATAATAATTTCTTTATAATCAATCATGAATATGAATAGACTTTCCATTCTACGACAATAAATAATTTCCCATTTATTAGCATCAGGTGAGTAACTAACGAGAAATCATTGAGAGACAAACTAAAAAATCTCACTTCTCAATTTTCTCTGGAGACAAACAAATAGTAACGAATCGTACATACTACATAGACAGTGCAATCCGAGACAACCAGTGATCCAATTTTCTGACAGATTTGAATTACAAAAGATTAAAAGGGGTGCCTTTGTATTTTCCGTCAGAGCGATTTTTAATAATCAAAGAACGCCTTCAGCTATGGGTTGCTAACCCTTCCCCTCACTCTACCCTCCCCACACAACTCCCAATCCACTTTCATCTTTTTGCGAATATTCTCATTCTTGCAATCTCCCTTGCATTTGCATAGCTCTTCGGTAAGGATTGGAAAAGCCCCATTCAAATTACATTGGTGCATTCTGGTGTATGCGTGTGTGTGTGTGCGTACGCGGAATAGAAATTGTGAGATGAAAAGAAGGACATTGTATGAAATAGTGACATGGGGTTTTGTGATATGGCGGGAATATGGCTTTCAGAGTGTATGGAGTAGATGTATTCTTCATTAGACTATTGCTCATCTATTTTACTATCCATGATGAACTGTTAGTAATAATCCGTTTTTTGAATTATTTTTAACGACACTACAGTCTAATTTTTGAGTATTCGTTATTAAAGCTGGTACTCAATATGGAGAGCTTTCGGATTATTTAAATCAGAATGAGTGTTGAAAATGGACATGAGATGACAGTTCAATTTACAGTCAATTCATTTCCAGAAAATGGACAGTCTAATTTTTGAGTATTAGTTATTAACACTGTACGGTACTCACTGTAGAGCGCTTTCGGATTATTTAAATCCAAAAGAGGGTTGAAAATGGATTTAAATAATCCAAAAGCGCTCCACAGTGAGTACTAGTTTTAATAGATAATATTCAAAAATTAGACTGTAGTGTCGTCAAAAATAATTCAAAAAACGGAAGAAGACTATTGCTGTTAATTCATTATCGCTTATTATATATATTGCATTGATAAGATTTGACATGTAAATAAATGTATTATATTGTATTAATTTTTTGTTGAGGCTTTTTTATTTTTTTGTTGTAGCCTATTTATCTATTTGGAAATTGAGAATTTAGTTATTTCTAACATATATTCTAAGATAGTTTTTTCAAGGGTACATAGATTTTCAATTACCAAATATGTATTACATTGTAATACAGCTTCATATCCCGTAATTAATATGTCAAATGTCATGTTTGGTAAGGTGATTCAGTCATGGGAAAAATCTTAATCTCAATTAAGGCTTTTGCAATTTCAAGCTTCTCACGGTAACTGAACCATCTATATATATTTCAATATTATAGCTATCGGTTATTTGTGTATAAATTACGTAAATCCCGTCAATGGAAGCATTATAAACATTATTAGAAATCATGAAAGTAAAAACTCGTCATTATCTATTGGCAATAAATGAAGGCATTGATCAAATAGTCATCGGAGTAAAAATGATCTACTATCAATAAATTATTGGCAAAATATATCTTCCTACTGTAATAAATTATATGGTGCCTAGGGTATAGATTAAACGTTTGAAAAGATAATAATTTTAATATTGATTTTTATTACTATGGAGGGTTCATCTTTCTTATATTCCTTTATTCATCCTTCATTTCTTATCCCATGTTTATTACAAATTTCCATTTTAGCAATGTTATAATAAAATCAGCAAAATATTAATTGTGAAAGAAATTTTAATACATTTACTAAATATAATGTTGATTATGCATTGGAATAGCTTTTTGACATTGAATAGCAATAAATTAATGTATCGGTATTGAATTTATAAGATACCGGTTATATTATTCCTACTTATCACCTATAATTCCATTTCAAAAAATATAGCTGTTGGCCTAGTCTAAAGCTGTTGTTGATATGGATGTATGGATCTTCATCCATTCATAGACTGAATAGGGAGGATATTAATAGAATAATTGAAAAATATTGTTGGTTTCAATTATTTCAATATAAATGGATCCAGAAACTTCTCAAGGATGATGATTTTCAAAGATCATGAAGCCTTATCATGATGTGTTCAGGATGGACGTGTTATTCTAAATTGACAATTAGTTGAGTTTTGAAGTGTTTTTGTTCTAATCACTGCACCTAAAAGTTGTTGAGTAAATCAAAGTGCATAGGTACTGCTTCGTTCATTGAGATATTCAAATCATATTCCATGAAAGGTGTAGTGTCACATTTCACATTCATAAAACAACAGATTTTGCACACTTTGCACTATCAATAGAATGATGAAATTATGAAATCAAGTATGAGAAAAGGATATGAACTAACTATTCATGAATTTTACTATTCTATGAACTATTATTCATTTAACTCATTTTCCATAAGATATTTATTTTACTTTTCATAATACCTTTACTTTTATTTTACCTTCATTGTATTATCATTCATCACAATCATCATCACCTAGGCTTAAAATACTTCTAGAAAGTCGCCTTTGTAAAATAATAAATAAATACATGATTTTTAATAAAGCACTGGATTTTTTAGGTAGTCTCAATGCTATAGCCTATTGCAAATTAAGGTATTATAGGGTACTGTTATTACAGCAAATTATATTGTTATCATATTGTTATATTGTCATCAAGTACCAAGGATACATTTCACACCGACCTGAGTTCATTACGAATATTATAAAATAATTTACTTGCAACTAGTGTTCCTGAATAGTTAATATTTCAATCACCTGCCAGCAAAATACTTCAAAATTTATGAAAAATCAATCCAATGTGATTTCCCTGTAGCTAGGGACTTGCTTTATTCAATTAACTGCTCAATTAAGCCAATTAATGGCTCTATTTACAATGGATTTCTGTCTTGAAGGACTATGAACACGCTAATTGTATGTGATTCATATTTGAAAAAGTCTCAGAAAAATCAACAATTTAATTATTATCATTCACATTCAACTACCTTGCCAGAGTTAATAAATCAGAATAAATTTCACTTCAGACAGGTCTTATCGATGAAATTTATGATGAATAAATATATCTACCAACCAAAAATATATATGACGCTCAAAATACAGCCCTCACTATATCAACTACCTGTTTACACTGTTATCTTAAATTAGGGTTTTATCACATTTTTAAATACCGCACATCTCTTCCACGTTTTTCTGTTAGTGTTTTTCCTGTGTACGTGCATTCTAACGAGTTTTGATAACAGTCTTGTAGCTGACATTGAGTTCAAAAATAATCTTCTGAAGTTTTTTGTACTTGAAAATTTGACTTTTACATAAGAACTTGAATTCTTGACTCTCAAATTCTTACATGCCTTGTGTATTTATTTAAAATTATGTTTACACGGGAACAAAACATAAAAAAGAGAAGCAAATTTGTAATGGTCAAGAAATGTTTGTACCAGAAAATAATAGACCAGTCTACTGGACTTAGTATTAGAATAATAGATTAGAATATTTTTTAAATAAACCAGAAATTATCAATAGTAGAAGAAAACGTTATAGACTTATTGCAAATGTTGCTGGGATGTGTGTTGAATATCATCACTGAAGTCAACTCAAAACAGAAGTACACGCATAAAATGTTGATTTTCAATAATTATTCTACTTATTCAGGTAAATTCAACTGAACTTGAAAATTACATTCAAATTCATTAATTTGCTAAATCTTTCTTGAAACACAAATCCAAATTGCAAACTTGTCCCATTTAGCTACCGCTACTGCTAAGATTATTGATAAGATGAGATTGATCCAAGATTGATCATTGATAAGATATCATAATTGTCATCCATCACTGAATAGAGATATTCGAAACAGATAGCATGTACAGTAGCTAGATTAATTCAATTGTAGGTACATGTACTTCAACCTTGATAATAGCTTATGCAATAATCTAATTGGAAGTAAGATGATGAAACAATGTGACAATGGATGGGATTTTAATAAGAATATAGTTGCAGAACAGTAGCTGTGTGTATTGACCTGTTTATTGAGCTCGAAGATATATTTCAAGATCAGAATCCGCTGTATGAGTTTGATGATTTGCTAATATTTCTTAATGAAGCCTTGAGATATTTGCAACCTGTTGTAGCCCACTGTTAAACTCAATAGGAGAATTATTAGCAACACTGCTTATCGAAAAAATTATGACATGATATTGTGAGATTTCACTTTAAACTATCAGAAAACCTTATAAATAGTTCATTGTTTTCTAGTAACTGGCTTATTATTCTCAGTTCTATTTTAAAACTCTGGTAATGTCTTGTTTTTCATTCGGATCATCCTAATAAAATATTTTTGAAATTTTCACTATGAAAAACGATATTTTGTGGAATTTCTCCATATTACGGTGGAATAAAACCGATATTGTCAGCTCCACATGAATTATAATTCCACCTTCATATATTTTTGTTTTCTTTCGTCCTGCGTGATGAATATTAGGTTATTATCATTTTTGATATTAGATTGATTCTCCATTGATTGTATTCTCATTTTGAATTAGTACCAATCTCCTCTCTCTGTATCTGTTTTTTCCATTGTCTATATCTTATAACTGGAACGCTTTTTAATGGATGATGTGATTCCATCATTTGCATGATTGATTATTTTCACATATTCATATTGATAGCTCTGTAGTGTAGTTGGATAAAAAAGATTTATCAGTATTATTTATTCATCTTTTAATATTTGACTGAGAAATTACCTTTTAATGTATAAAGGAAAAAGCATAGAATGGCATATAATATAAAATATTGCACCTAAACTAATTCTTGAGAAAAAAATGTTGGAATGGTGTATTTCTATGTGTAAATTACAATTGGATGCCATTTGAAAGAATAATTGGGATTCACAAAGAGAAATTAGATTGTTATTCCATTCCATAAAGGTTTTCCCTTTTCAAAGGGAAAATTTTTTCCCATCACAGTTCAGACTTTTCAAGCCTGCTGGGAAGTTTCCAATTGCCTTTTCTTTGAGGTATTAAAATTGTTAATTTGTAGGGTGAAAGGATTTATAAATGAATTGAGGATTTCTTAGTAGCCTACCATATTCTACTGAACTACTACGTACTTGGCAGCAAATTAGGTTGGACTTTGAGGGATTCATTTTCTGTGAGTTTTTGGAGCATAGAAATACCTAGTTAAGAGAATACCGTAATGAGAAGAATGGACGGTTAGAGTAGTCAGAAGAAACACGAGAAAAAGACTGTCTAATTACAGAGCTTTTAGGGATTATAGCTGTGGATGAATTATGAATTTTAGATGTGGAACGATTACTGTACTGTTTGTTTCAAG
This sequence comes from Nilaparvata lugens, assembly GCF_014356525.2. NCBI lineage: Eukaryota > Metazoa > Arthropoda > Insecta > Hemiptera > Delphacidae > Nilaparvata > Nilaparvata lugens. The sequence continues at coordinate 12,802,864 of NC_052514.1, forward strand.
TGAATACATGGGATCACAATGAGATAAAGTAGGCCTACCTACAGTGAGGTCCACGTTATAAATTTCCAGTGAAGGAAAATTGGAGAAGAGAGGAGAATGGAAAGAGAACGAGTGGAAGTGAGGAGGAGGAGGAGGAGGAGGAGGAGAGAAATAAAAGTGGAGAAGAAAGAAAGAAAGGAGGTGAGGGAGAAGAACCAGTAAGAAGAGGAAACAGTGAAGAGAATTAAGAAGGAACAATAATAAAACGGTGAAGGTGAAGAAAAAGAAGAAGAAGAAGAAGAAGAAGAAGAAGAAGAAGAAGAAGAAGAAGAAGAAGAAGAAGAAGAAGAAGAATAAGAAGAAGAAGAATAAGAAGAAGAAGAAGAAATTTGAGTAAGACTAGTACGAGATTGGATCATAGCCGTGGACATGATAATACGTTAGAACCAATTTTGAAATTTGAAGAAGAAGAAGAAGAAGAAGAAAAGAAGAAGAAGAAGAAGAAGAAGAAGAAAAAGAAAAAGCAGTAGAAGACACCGGTGACAATGAAAAAAGTTCTCAAGTGAAAATTGGCAAAGTCCTGAGAGTATCTCTTTCTCAACATTATCAAGTTGACGAAACGTTGTGAGAAGGAGAGTTATCGAAATTAGTGTGATGATTCATCAATATTCCAAGAAATAAGGAAACAGAGGGACAGAGAGAGAGAGAGAGAGAGAGAGAGAGTGAGCGAGAGTAAGAGAGAAGACATAATTTGAGTAAGACTAGTACGAGATTGGATCATAGCCGTGGACATGATAATACGTTAGAACCAATTTTGAAATTTGAAACTGAGCTGCATTTATATTACTATTAATAATCCTCGAAGTGTATTTTCCTTATTCCACCTATATAAACTAATATAATGTATGTTTTAGCAGCTTGAACTGAATGTTGATAATTTGGCATCTGGTGAAAGCACTTAGCATAATTGGATTGGAATTAATTGTACGATTGATATTAATATTATGAGGAAAGTCCGTGGTATTAATGCGCTCTGTTTGTTAGAGTTACCAGTATTTGCAAATTACTATCCCTGAGGTAACTATATTCTCGAATCGATCCATATGAAACGTTTTGAAAGAGCTTAAACCTGTTCCTTTCCTGAATTTTAATCAATTTCTGTCTAATTATTTCAGAACATCAAGAAAAAATGAAGACAGACAAATCCAGAAAAATTCACGATGGGTTTCTCAATATATTATTTCAAAATACTACATTTAAGAAGAAATGAATTTGCTTTGAAATATTATTGGACTAAACTGGAATTAGATAATATAAACCAAAATTAGACTGAATTATCGAATTAAAAGTGTTTTTCAATAGAATATAATTATAATCTTCATCACCTGATAAAATATTTGAGATAAAGATTTTAAATAGGAAGACTCACAATCAGATTATTTATTCTGTTAACGACTTTATTAATTGAATAGTGTTTTGGAGAAAACACTTCTACAATGAAAATAATTAATCGTGCGCTCACAATCAACTTTCGTTGGATATTTGTTGTTTTTTAAAACAAGGACAATTAAGTGAAAATTCAAAGTTTTTAGCTCACTATAACCTGAAAGTATGTAAATTTTGGGATGGTAGTGGTGGTCGCGTAAAGCATTCCCCCTATTGAATCTGCAATGGTTTTGGCAAATAACAATTCTTCTTGCCTTTTTGGGGTTTCAGCTCTTTCAAGGCATAAGCAATGAGAATATAACATATATGTTGATATAGATTTCAAGGCTTTCAAGAAACCAATGAGAATATAAAATATTAATTTATATTATTATAATAAGTTGAAATGAGAAGATGATGTGTTTTGACTAGGCTTGGATAGAGCATGAAAAATGAGAAATAATATAATATAATTTTATAAAATTATATTTATTTTTTATTTTATTGATATTAGCAAAAATATATTTATTAATATATTTTTTTCATTTTTCATGCTCTATCCAAGCCTAGTCAAAACACATATTCTTCTCATTTCAACTTATTATTATAATATTAGTAATATAATAGTATAAATTAATATAATAATAATATTAGCCTATAATTATTTTTATTTTGTGTAATTTTCTTGTTGGAATTCACGAGTTTAAGATAAAAAGTTAGATATCGATAGTAGTTTGACCCGAAAAATCACTAGTTAACTGTGATATTATTCAATCCATTGGAACCGCTTACGAATGATAGAATTATGATAAAACTTTTCAATTATTGTCTCAACCGATGAATCTTATGAACTGATTAGAGTAATCAGTCCACTGAATTTTTTTCAAATATATTGTGGATTTTCAATTTGTTATTAGATGGAGTCAAAGATCGAAGATAATTTTTGCTAATATGATTAGAATCATACGAACATGAGTTTGTTCACGTACAGTAATTCCTCTTATCATTTTTTCAAAAATATGAAGTTTCTCATTCATTCCATAGAATATAATTGAATGAATGAATGAATGAATGAATGAATTTATTTGCCAAAAACAAAATACAAAAAAGCTTTACAAAAAATAAATATAAGTATATGCTACTGCACTTAAACCAAGATACATACATTTATTTAATTAGATATAATAACGAAATGATATCCTTTACATTACAAACAATAGTTTTAAAATGAAGATTCAATTTATGATCACATGCATAAGTACAGTAGGTGAGGCAAAAACACCGGCAAAAGGAAGATTCCTTGTGCGCCAGTGTGAGTCGTAAATCTGCTTAATCAGGGATGTAATATATAAACTTGAATCTAGCGTATGAAGTGTTCGAAAATATAATTTATAATATGAAGTTGATTATTGTATAAAAGTCAATGATTGGAAATAATTCAAGTTTAGCCATGCCTCTATGACTCTTTTTCTGTGTTTATTATTTCGGAAATTATTAAGTGGAAATTCACTTTCTAGTATATTTATGAATTTACTGCTAATGTAGTAAAGTTGCCTTCTGAGAAGAGCTGAGTTGGTGTTATATATTTCATATTTTCTTATTGTATTAGGTTAATTGTCGATTGTTAATTGACGATAGAAAAGGAAATTCAACATAGCTTGAATAACATATTCTGAACAGTTTAGAAAGAGATGAATATGCTAGAATCATTTTAATTATTATCATAATTAATTTATTTAAATGAGGCTACTTGCAAGCTCAATAGAATGGAATTACAAGTTCCTTTTTCGTTTCCTTTGACATAGGTGTTCCCATTTAGAGACTTGAGAAAGGCGTTATTGGCTGAAACTGCAGTATTGTATTTATCTGCAGTTTCATTCTTTTATTAAAGTTAACTTATTTAGTAACGAAAGGGAGGAAAATATTATACATAAAAAATTGTAAATTCTAAATTTTTCTGATACTATATTCTCTCCCTATAAAAACATGTTTTAGTAACTCTGGTCTGCGCACAGGCACCTAGCCCATGCAGACCATTTTCATATTATTCATTGTGCTCATTTCCTTAAATATATTTGTGTTTCTCATCGTTTTCCTTAAAACCTAAGCCACATTAAGATTTATAAACTTAAATTTGAAATTTAAATCAATACTTTCATTTTACACTTTACATAAAATTTATTTTTACTTATGTACGGTAATTTTGGTTCTAGGATGATGTTGTAACACAATGGTTATTAAGTTTTTTTTTGTATGACAATGAATGAGCACAGCATGTTTTATTTTGTTAAATGATTTTTTTGAAATAAAGAAACTTTTGTCTGTCTGTCTGTCAACTAGAGGCGTCTCAAAGAAAACGAGAAAGCTCACTGTACACTGTAAATTAATTCAATAATTCGATTAATTTTAATAAATTAATTTTTTCATGAGCTTATAGAATGAGTTTGCTCGCCCTTCACTCTGTGTACAGCACAAAAATATTGAAATTTGTTTCATTTCAAATTACTTCATCATCAACCCCCATCATACTTATAGTAAGAGAATGTTGATCATATTCAAATTAAAAAGTAATCTGAATAATAATTGTGAAGAAACTCTCCATCCATTAGGATGGAATACACATTAAAGGATCTCACAGAGCATTCTCCAGTTGGAAATTATTGTATTAATTATTATAATAATTATTATTCATATATTATTCTATATATGAATAATTAGCTGAGATAGAAAATCAACTCAGACCTCGTTTCATTCATATAGTGCATTAAGATGCAAGAATTCCAATAAAAAATATTTGACTCTTCAAACTTGCAAATCTCAGCTAAGTTTATTAATCAATTGAGCCACTCCCTAATCTTTGCCAGAAGACTGGGAAAAATTTCTCATTTATTGAAACTTTCAGGTCTATAAAGTTAGCCAAGTTTATGAATCAATTCATTCACTCATTTCTTCCATCAAGAAGTAAGAAAAGGGATCTCTTAAAACTTTACCTCTCAGAAACTTACCAATTTAGGATTGAGAGAAGATTGAACAAGAACAAACAAGGAAAAATGGACCGTCAATTCATATTAAATTTAGCTGAGTGGTTATAAGTTGGGAATGTATTCTTGGTTATAAATAGAAACCGATAATATTCTACAAGATTATGCATATTTAATAAAATAATAAATTCATGTACAAGATATTCAGCAAGTAAGATTTTCATTACTATAAGAACGAAACGTAAGAATAAGCAAAATCATGAATAAAATTTATTTTGTTTTTTGGTGCGAATAAAATTCATCATTCATTATTCAATCAAGGTTGATGGTTTCACAGTCAGCTGTCAGCATTGGTTGGAGAGTGTTGATTTTATCCAATGTACCTACAATGTATTCTAGGTAAATTGGTTTTATCCATAACAAATGCTTGCAGCTCAAAGTAAATCTCGCTTTTGTACATGGTACATTTATTCGGTTACAAGTAGGATAAGATATCAATTGATATCTTAGAGATTTACTTTGTGCTGTAAGTATTTGTTATGGATAAAACCAATTCACCTAGAATACAGGAGGTAATGAAAACAGTTTACGTCTGTAGGAGATGTTGTGCTAGAGAGATTCCTCTTATGTTGAGAATGCACCAGGATAGCCTATAAGTTGAATCTCTAGAGAAACCCAAATAATGAATTTCCTATACTTCACTGATCTCTGTGATAACTCATAACTTGTGAAGTGTGTAAGCTGTAAACTTACATCTTTGTAACTACTTGTAAACTCGTGGCAAAATTCTTGACCGCTCTGTAACAAAGCTGATTCAATTTTCAGTGAGAGTCACTTGAAACTTCCAACATTCCTCATAAATTACAGAGCAATGCTTTCCATTCTAATAATAACAGGCTGTCAATTTGAAGTGAACTTCATTTTAAGTCCGATATCTGAAATTCTGTGAGACTCGTGTCATGAGCTTCAGCTTTGGCTTGGTTGAGCAGTTTAGTTTTAAACGCAGTTTAGTTAGACGGATGTTTGGTGTTACAGGCTCTGTTTAAGTTGTTCAAGGTAACCTCGGTTAATTGTTTGACTTGTGACTTTCTAATTTCATCGAAATTCAACGGAACCTTCGAGAGGCTGACTGACCATTTCCAGGAAATTATCAAGTTTAAATTGTTCCTCAAAACTAACTTATATCCTCCTTCCTCCCACAACAAGAACTAATTTAAACATGAATTGTTTCCACCAGATGAAATTTGATTGATGTAAGGGTTCTTAGGAAGTTAGAGATCTGGAACATGTTACCAGTCATTCTAGTAGAAGTTGGAAGTTCGTGAGCCATTGGAGTTGTTATGATTCAATTATTCTACTCCTATACTTATGATCTCAAATTCTCAAATTACAAGACTTGCTTGTTATGGGTTACATTGCATAGCTTGTTATTTAGGGCTGGTTCCCGAGCTCGGGATTTAGCTAAGTTCTAGACTTTGAACAGCTGGAGTCAAGAGAAGTCTCTGGAGTCAGATAAGGTTGAGGAAAATCTTGTTTTGAGCTCTGTTACTTTACTATGTTACTACCAAGTTGAAGAACTTACTAAAAAAGTAAGTATCTAACTAACTTACTAAAGATAGAGACTACTTAAGATACCAACTTACTTAGTATCTATACTAATATCTGGGTACCGAGTTTCGCTCGTTATTTATTTATTGATAAACAAAACACAATTCTTCAAAATTATTGAGGAAGGACTAATATGCAAATCCCAAAACTGTTTCTTCCCCGAATTTTGATTTATACACTATAATTAGTCAAAAAGTAGGTTATGTTCCATACACTTGAATTCAGGTCCAATTTTGAGTCAAAATATTTAAAAACAGAAAAGTTCTAATAATTTAAACTGTTTACAAACCAAATTGAATAAAAAAATAACACTCACTATAGTGAGGTCCACGTTATAATGGCAGTGGATAAAGATAGAAGAATAGCGATGCCGATTCTCCGCATCAATTAATTATATTTATACACTGTCAAAAACAAAATTGGCATCGTTGTGGACCTAAGAAAAGGATAGTACCACCGGCTATGTCGAATGATAGACAAGGGTAGCAAAACTAAAGTTGATCAAATACTGTCATTATAACGTGGACCTCACTATAGTTACTTAAAACTTTAAAATAACTATTAACTTTGAAAGTTACGATATATTCCAATTTGGAATGATATACCATGTCATGTCAACAAATCAGATTATTTTGATCAAGTCGATTAAAATTTCTAGTTTAATATTTCTCGTGAGGTAAGCTGATTGATTACACAACTGGAAATAATTCTGTTTCTCTCCCACACACCCATCTTCTGTTGTCGACAGACGACGAAATTATCATCTGTTTTCCCAAGGATGAATAATTATTATCCTTTTCATGTCCTTCAGCGAGTTTTCCCAGGGATGCAATCGAATTTTCATATCATAAACCTCTTATATTCAAAATTTCGTGAAAATCGTTAGAGTTGTTTTGGAAATCCATTGGACATAAATAACCAGATATAAAAAAACTAGATAAATATAAAAAGATATACAGAAATTGCTCACTTAATATAATAGGATGATAAAGGAAATAACTGGCTTATACACGTATAAATGATAGGAAAATTATGTTTGACGCATCATCACGTCTAAGCTACTGGACTGAAATCAACTTGAAATTTTGCATATAGATTCTTAATCAACCGAAGATGGTTCTAGGCCTACTCAAACTCTTCAAGATTCCACTCGGTCAAGTTTTAAAATAGACCCTTGCGGGGCACGGGTTACCTGCTAGTAATAAAATAAGGATTACGTATTCCAATTCTGTAGGGATGAGATTATATTTTAGGAAAGAAAAGGGACAAAATAATCTCCCATTCCAATTCAGACTCTTTTCGATGATGGGAAAATGAATGAGATGGAGGGATCTACTCCATACTGGCACCATTTCTTACAAAGAGCATCCCTGCTTCCCATTTGGCCAATGCTGACAGATTCAAGTGAATATTGGTTCAGAATTTGAGCGTAGACCATGTCGTCCCTGGTGAATACTAAGAATGAAAGAGATGACTCTACTAACCAATCGGATTATTCATTAGGGGTTGACCTATACTACTGTATAATAAAGGACCGCCTTCTTCGACAAAAGCGAGTATAATATTATCATCCCGTCTCTGATTAATTCAATTCGCTCATCTTATTCTGGTCGAATTTTTTCCTACTCCATTCATATTCTTCTGCCTTTTTCTACTCTTTTCCGTCTGTATTATCGTATATTATTATCATCTTCCTCCTTCACTATCTTCTTCCAGTATGAGTTTCTCTCTACATTCTTCTATAATTAATCTTCTCTTCATTTTTCCGACTTCCTTGTACAGTCACTTTTCATGTTTTTTTTTGTTTTGAATTCTTATCATGTATTTAATCCTTTTTTGGAAAAAAATTAATAACTGTATTCAGTGATGTAGAATTTTTCCATAATTTAATAAAAGCACAAACATTTCCAGTAGGGAAATTATGTTTTCATTTCATCTTATTATTTTTACTTTCCTAGCCCTATACCATAGGTGAGGAAAGTATTGCTTTCCGAATAAAATTAAGGTACCCCAATTTCTAAATTTCTATACGTTTCAGGGTTCCCTGAGTGTGTGTGTCTGTGTACACGATATCTCATCTCCCAATGGAATGACTTGAAATTTGGAACTTAAGGTCCTTACACTATGAGGATCCGACACGAACATTCTCGATCAAATGCAATTCAAGATGGCGGCTAAAATGGCGAAAATGTAGTTAAAAACAGGGTTTTTCGCGATTTTCTCGAAAACGGCTACAACGATTTTGATCAAATTCATACCTAGAAAAGTCATTGATAAGCTTTAGCAACTACCACGAGTCCCATATCTGTAAAAATTTCAGGAGCACTGCACCATCTATGCAAAGTTTTATTTTAGATTCCCAATCAGATACAAATTAAACAACAAATTCCAAGTGGAAAAGATTGAGCTTAAAAATCTCTACAATTAATGTTCAGTAACATTTTCACCTAAAATTGAAAATAAGCTCGAAATTCGAGAAAATAAGATTATTCAATTGCAAACTGTGAAGATTATTAATCATTCACTATGAAGAGATAGCAGACTTTGTGTGTCTGCAACGTTATTGTCCTGTCACCAGCTGGCTCAGATCTTAGAAAAGTAGACTTGAGATGCGCGGGAACACTATCTTCAGTGTTGATCAATTTTCATAACGGCAAGGAAAGTTGTGTGAGTGCACCACACCAGGTTTTTGATTATTGTAACCTTCTTCTCCTTCTATTTCGCTACATATTTTCATATGTAATCCTTCCTGATTTTATAATCTTCTCCATCTCTCTTCTCCATCACTTTCCCTCAACACTTCTTATTAATGATCCTTTCTTTTCTCGTGCCTTTCTCCTTTCTTCTATTTCCTTCTCAGTTCTCATTCTCATTACTATTCTCTCTCTTTTATTAAAAGTCTGATCACAATGTTTTGTAATAGGACCACCTTTATAGTTTATTCCTCACCTATTCCATCTACCGTCTATTGTATTGTATTATGAAGTTTAACATTTCATGATAAGTTTCATTCCACATGGATGCAAATAACAACTTTTCTTTCCTCTTGTTTGCTAATGTGATCTAGAATAATGTTGACGGCTTAATATGGACTATTTTCTTTTCTTTGTAAATGATTAATACTAATGCGGAACTGTTAAATAATTATTTATCTCTTAAATATTTGATTCAATTTTATATTGTCAATTTTTGTAAATGTTACCATAGGCAGCCTTGTAACAATTATCAATAAATATATCTTATCTTATCTTCAGCTCGTTCTCTCAATTTTTCTTCTCCACACAGTTCATTATTTTGCCTTAGCTTCCTGAATTTATCTCAACCACTTATTTTCTCTCATTCGTTCTCCCCTTATTTTATTCACTCATCATTTCTCTCTTTTCCGGCCTTCTTGTTCATTTTATTTATTGTTTATTTTATTTTATATATTTTTCATTCTTGTTCATTATATTTATTGTTTATTTTATTTATTTCTTGTTCATTGTATTTATTTTATTCATCATAATTTTTATTCGTCCACTCCTTTCCTTTCCTTAATACCTACTTTGTCACCCGTTTCTTCGTTTTTGATTATTTTGTTCTCTCCTCTGAGCTCCTCTTCTTTTACTCTCATCCATTCTTCTCCTCATACCATTAGTTTTGATTTCTCCTACCTCTCCTCTCAATCTGCTGGAAAGTGATGCAAGAGCATTCTTGCATCCTCCTCCTTCTTCTCTTCCTCGTCCTCCTCCTCTTCTTCCTGTTTCCCCCTCTCCACCTCTTCTCCCATCCATTTCCCATCTCACTTCCTACTTGTCAGCATTCCTTCTCACTGTTTCACAACCAGGAAAGTGCGACGAAAATGAACTTTATTCGCCAGAAACGAAATTTTGGGCATTTGCAAAGTTTGGCGAATTTAGTTAGCGATCGGCAGGGCGTTAAAAGAACTTTCTCTTAGTTCGGAGACAAGCTGGAGAAAGAGAGGGAGTAAGAAAAAGGCGATGAGGAGGAAGTGTCTAAAAGGAAAGACAGTTGACAGTCCTAGGGTGTTTTGAAGTTCTTCCATCACAAATCACATTGAAATTGAACAGGATAACTTCTCCTCCTCCTCCTCCTCCTCTCCTCCTTCTTCTTCTTCTTTTCTTCTTCTTCTTCTTCTTCTTCTTCTCTTCTTCTTTTCCTCTTCTTCTCCTTCTTCTTCTTCTTCTTCTTCTTCTTCTTCTTCTCCTTCTCCTTTTTCTGATATCTCTCTACTCACAGTTTTTTAGGGTATTCCTCTTAAGGGCTCCTCTCAATAGTTTACTGTTCTAGTTTCTCCCATTCGACTCCCATCAACTCTCCTCTCTCATTCACTGTTCATTTATTTTATCTCTCTTACTCTGTCTCTTCTTCTTCTTCTTCTTCTTCATATTCTCCCGACTCATCTCTTTCCACAGCTTTTCAAGATGATCCTCTTCAGGGTTCAATTCTGTTGTAGATTCTGTCACTCATTAACTGTCCTCTCTCATTCATCCATTCTTCTTCCCTTCGTAAGGTACAAACAGAACGAGAGGATGGCGGTGTGGAATTTGGTTTTGGTTTATGCTACTAATCAGCTGTTAATTATGTAAACGTTTCGAAGATATTGTGCTGAATATCGAGCTATACTTGACCGTACTAGTCTCTTCTATGCTCTACAATGTGTTTTTCATGGAGGTCGATTGCTAGGCGTGAACGACACCGAGAGTTAAACATCGACCTGACCGTTCTGCTCATACACTTACTCTGTCACTTATTCTTCTGAATTATCTTTCCTCCACCTACTGTCAAAAGTACTTACCTTACTCCCTGAAACATGATAGTAAAGTGTCACTTTTTCGCTCTCGGTACTAAAAAACAGAAAAACTCCCTAGGAGTAAAAGTGACTCCATTAAATAACATGGGAGCATCTCTATTTTAAAAACGTACATTTGAATAGGTCAGAAGGTCTAAGCTCAGATGAGGAAGCATATAGAGTAGTCATTCAAACCATAAATTCAATACCTCAACCAGACATTTGATCGATTATAAATTTATGTTTGTATGCTGAATTATTATTACAAACTTCATCACTATAATAGAAAAAATGTATATATTTTTCTTTTAATCCATGTTATTCAAAATACCAGCCACGAATATTACTTATTAACTAATCAAATTTGAAACGGGAACTTCATCATAGCTGTAGTTGTGGCTGTCATTGTTGTTACACTTTAGCCGACAGATAGTGCTGTCGGAGGAGAACTGTGATTACAAGCCAGCTGTTCTGTTTACTTTTTAGATTGTTGTAACCACTTGTTTGGTCACATACGTTTTAAAATTATTTTATTTGCAGTTTTTATAAAAATGTAGGTGGAGGGAAAATTGTTGTTATATCACGAGTGAAAAATTTTTTTTCTCCCTCAGGAAAATTGTTGCCCTCGCTTCGCCTCGGGCTTCAAACTTTTCCCTCAGGGAGAAAAAACAGCACTGTTCACTCTAGTATACAAATAACTATTACCCACATTCTTCCATCACTTACTTCTCTGTTTCACTAGTTTTCTTTCTCTCGGTTTTTGTTCCTTTCTTTTTCCCTCTACCGGTGGATTTGCACGTAATCAGTATCATTTCACGTATCCTGTCTGGTGAAATGCAAATATTATTCAAATGGGTTTCAATGGTGTGATTCTTACTAAATCTCACCGAGCGACTATTAATATTCCCATTGGAACTCAGAATATTTTCATTGAACCGGACAAACTCTGATACTGAAATGTGGAAACTCACTCATGTTTTCTGTTTTCTCTCTGCCCGCACCTTTATTTTCCGCTCCTTAATAATCTCTTTTTATGTTCTCACTCGTTTTTCCCTGTCACTTGTTCTCTCCCGAATACCGTATTGTATTCTGTTACCTGATCCTATTTATTTATTCATTCTTACAATGAGTCGAAATGATAGGGAGACGAAAAATAAAGTAACCTTGTGCTATTACTGTACCAAATTTAGATAAGGTTACCCATGTCCGAAATATTTAATCAATCATTTATTCATAGACATAGATACAAATAGGTTGAGTCTTGTAGTGTTCACTTCACAATATTCTCATCCTCATTTATTTTCACAAAGTTGATTTTTATTTCGAAAAAGTATATTTGAATAATGAAATGTAAATCATATAAACACTCTTATTATTGTTATCTGTGTTGTGGTGACGGTGATGTTGTTATAGATATCCATATTGAATGGAAACGACTTGATATTTAACATGTTCAAACTAAGGTACGCCCCTCTCCGTTTCTGTTGGTGGATGCGTCGACCAATCACGAGCGAGTACACTTCAAATGCTCAGTTCAAGTCCACACCGACAACGCGATCATTAGCGCTGTAAGGTTAGCCATTTTTCTCCCAAATTTAGATAAGGTTAAAGTCTTGTAGTTCTTCACTTTACAGATTTTTCAGTCTTTATTCAAATAGATGTTTGGTACCGAGCCACGAATATATAAGTCAACCTTATCTTTGACTTTGTCACCTATAAATTTGGAAGAAAAATAGCATAAGGACTACCTTATTATTTTTATCAATGTCCATGTTATTACATTAGCGTCATTTGCATTGTAAATAAATAAATATGAGTTCTATACTTGCAGAAATTGCTAATTACTACAGAATTTGATAAAAGCGATAAGGCGATATTCCCTTTGATTAGCTTCGAATTATAAAAGTAGGAAGATGACTGAAAGCCTCACAGGAAAACAAGAAACAACCCGTTAATACTCTTGGTGCCGGTTGCACAAAAGCTGTTCAATTTTAACCGTGATTAATTTCACGAGAACCAATCAGAGAAGCTGTCTTATCAGAAAGGCCTTCTCTGATTGGCTCTCGTGAAATTGATTACGGTTAAAATTTAACCGGCTTTTGTGCAACCGGCACATTGAATACTTCTTGGAAGATACTCTATGTTGGTAGTGACTGTTGGAATCCTGAGCTTAGAGCCGTGAGAATGAAGGAGGAGACCTGACCTTGGTTGTGCAAGGACTTAGGAAACTTCATCTTGGCGGTAAATTGAATCAGACTCCTGGCTTTCAGTGGAGAGACACTGTCTCACACTCATCATCCTCCTACTAATCTTTCTCTACTCCTCCTATTTCTTCTCCTCCTCCTTCTAATACTTCTCCTCCTTCTTCATTCTCTTCTTCAGCTCCACCTTCACATCTTAATCCTAAACTTCCTTCTCCTCCTTCCACTTCTTATCCTCCTCCTCATCATCATCATCTTTCTTCTTCTCATTCTACTTCTCTTCCTCCTCCTTCTCCTTCTCTTCCCATTTTATTCCTTCTCCTCCTCCTTCTACTTATCTTCCTTTCCCTCCTCCTCTTCTTCTCCTTCTTCTTCTTCTACTACAACTACTTCTCTTTCTTCCCCTCCTCCTCCTTCTCCTCCACCTTCTCCTTCTCCTTCTTCTTCTTTTCCTTCTCCTTCTCCTCATCCTACTCATCATTCTCTACTCCTCCTATTCCTTCTTCTCCTCCTCCTTCATTCACTTCTTCAGCTCCATCTTCACATCCTACTCCTCAACTTTCTTCTTCTCTTTCCACTTCTTATCCACCTCCTCATCATCTTTCTTCTCCTCCTTCTACTTTACCTCCTCCTCCTTCTCCTTCTCTTCCCATTTAATTTCTTCTTCTCCTCCTTCCACTACTACTTATCTTCCTTTCCCGCCTTCTCTTTCTTCTCCTTCTTCTACTACTACTTCTACTTCTCTTCCTTCCTCCTCCTCCTTTTCCCTCTTCTTCTCCTTCTTCTTCCCCTACTACTTCTGATCCCCCTTCTATATTTTCTCTTCTTCTCCTTCTTCTTCTTCTTTTCCTCCTCTTCTTCTTCTCCTTCTTTTTCTTCTTTTTTTTGCTCTCATTCGGCTCCTCCTCTTCTTCATCTTCTCCTCATCCTCCAGCTCAGATCGATTCAATTGCATCAACACTGGGATTGTATTTGTGAATGGAGATGATGGTGGAATGGGGGTTGAAGGGTGGGGGGTTGGTGAAGGGTTGATGATCCCTCGGGG